>NC_045551.1:16396445-16696445 GCF_009769535.1 Thamnophis elegans | reverse complement strand
TTACACCCCTCAGAGAGGGTTCGCAATCTGGGAGTCCTCCTGGATCCACAGCTGTCATTCGACCACCATTTAGCGGCTGTGACCAGGGGGGCATTCGCCCAGGTACGCCTGGTGCGCCAGTTGCGACCCTACCTGAACCGGGAGGCACTCACAACAGTCACTCGGGCCCTTGTGATCTCTAGGCTGGAATACTGCAATGTGCTCTACATGGGGCTGCCCTTGAGGAGCATCCGGCGACTTCAGTTAGTGCAGAACGCGGCCGCGCGAGTGATCGCGGGTGCACCTCGATTCACCCGCATAACACCTATCCTCCGCGAGCTGCGCTGGCTACCTGTCGATCTCCGGATGCGCTTCAAGGTGCTTTTACTCACCCATAAAGCCCTACATGGCAGTGGATCTGGATACTTGAGAGACCGCCTTCTGCCGATTACCTCCCTACGACCTATAAGATCGCATAGACTGGGCCTCCTCCGCATTCCATCGGCCAGCCAGTGTCGGCTGGCAACTACAAGGAGGAGGGCCTTTTCAGCAGTCGCCCCGACCCTTTGGAACGAGCTCCCCGTGGAGATTCGTACCCTCTCCACCGTCCAAGCCTTCCGCACAGCCTTGAAGAACTGGCTCGCCCGTCAGGCCTGGGGATAAGGACCGTTACCCCGCCCGAATATTGAATGTATGGTGTTGATTTTATTATATGTTGTCGTCTTAATGTTGTGTTCCCCCTCCCTTGGTTTTCTGTGAGCCGCCCTGAGTCCCCTCAGGGAAAAGGGCGGCCTACAAATATTAATAAAACCAAACCAAAACCAAAGGGGACAAAGGACATTCTTCTCTTGTATCCTTTGGAATTTCACATGAATTATAGCAATAGCAATAGCAGTTAGACTTATATACCGCTTCATAGGGCTTTCAGCCCTCTCTAAGCGGTTTACAGAGTCAGCATATCGCCCCCACAGTCTGGGTCCTCATTTCACCCACCTTGGAAGGATGGAAGGCTGAGTCAACCTTGAGCCGGTGAGATTAGAACTGCTGAACTGCAGGTAACAGTCAGCTGAAGTGGCCTGCAGTACTGCACCCTAACCACTGCGTCACCTCGGCTCTTCTACTTAATTAGTTAAGTCACCATTTATGACAATTTTTGCATTTTGTGACATGTAGATTGCTTTGATTCCTTGGATAAAATTCACTCCAAAGTCCATTGCTTCCAAAACCTTAAACATAAAAGCCCAATTTAGATTGTCAAAGGCCTTCTATGCATCTAGAAATATTAAAGCAGCCTGTTTCTCATTATGATATTGTAAGTATTCAATAATGTTTAGGACAGTCCTCACATTATCTCTTACCTGTCTTTTTGGCAGAAAACCTGCTTGGTCTTCATGTATTTACCTGTAGAATTTTCTTTAGTCTTTCTGCCAGAATGGCAGCAAAGAGTTTATAATCTTTATTTAATAATGAGATTGGTCTATAAACAGTGGTGGGTTTCAATTTATTTTACTACCGGTTTCCTCGTGTGATGCCTCTGTGCATGCACAGAAGCATTCAGGCAGGTGGGTGGAGCCTCCCGCCACTGCCACTACCGGTTCGTCCAATCTGGGGCAAACTGCCAAAACCCCACCTCTGTTCTATAATTCTTTGTCTGTAATATCTTGACTCTCCTTTAGGAGCAGCCCAAAATTGGCTTTTTTCCATGTCTGGGGTATATTTCCCCCTATAGTATATCATTTATTGTACCCTTTAGTGGTTGAAGAAGTTCATCCTCAAAGCACTTACAGTATTGACTTGTGAGACCATCTGGGCCTGGGGCCTTGCCTGGCCTCATTTTTTAAAAAGTTGTTTAACAGTTGTCAGATCGTTCATAGGTTGTCTCTGGGTTTGTCATAGTTTTGGTAACTGTTGTCTTGAAAGGTAGTCATCTATTTTTAACATATCAATCTCCTGTCTTTTATACAAGTTTGAATAAAAATTATGAAAGGACTTTTTAATAAGTTGATTGTCTGTTATTACAGTATTGCCTTTGCAAATTTTCCCAATCATTGTTTTTTCTCTTTTTATTTTTTCCATTTCCTCAATGATATTAATTTGTGGGGCACAACCTTAACATGGTTGTGGGGCCTGTGTGCTCTGAGGAAAATGAGAGCTATGTCAGAGGACCAACCATAATGGAGAAGTGTTACCAGAGGAGACAGACAAAGAGCATCTCTCACATAAAAAATATGGTGAGATTTAAATTAAATTCATACAGGCTCAGTCATTCCCCCAAGTTTACAAAGACCACACAAAATGTTGGAGTTCCTGAACATCTCATGAATGTTTTGGCTACAGGATTCAGGACTGTAGTTAGGATGGGATAGGATGGGATGGGATGGGATGGAATAGAATAGAATAGAATACTTTATTGGCCAAATGTGATTGGATACCCAAGGAATTTGTCTCTGATGCATAAGCTCTCGGTGTATATACAAATGACAAAGTAATGTAATCATAATAATGATACCAATAAGAGAAGGTAGTAGAAAAAGATGAGAAGGACAATAGTAATACAGCCATACTACATGGGTAAATATCCGTAGAATATGACAGTACTGTGTTAGTTAGATGTTCAGCAGAGTGATGGCACTAGGAAAAAAACAGACTCAGTGTCTAGTTGTTTTGGCATATAATGCCCTATAGGGGCATCCTGAGCGGAGAGTTGAAACAGTTTATGTCCAGGTTGTGAGGGGTCTGATATTTTTTCAGCCCTCTTTCTGACCCATGCAGTATATAGATCCCCAGTGGAAGCCAAGCTGGTTTCAATTGCTTTTTCTGCAGCCCTAACTATCCACTGAAGTCTGTATCTGTCCTGGTTGGTTGCTGTACCAAACCAGACAGTTATAGAAGAACAAAGGACAGACTTAATAATTCCTCAATAATAGCTCCTGGGGAAGTCTGAACTTTCAGAGTTATGCAGGAAGAACTTCATTGTGGCTTTTAAATTGATGGTTCTAATGTTAGATGCCCATTTCAAATCCTGGGAGAAGAAACTTGAATTGTCTCTACTGTGTTGTCTAACATAATAAAAGATGATAGAATAGGAAGGCTCCTCATCAAGTCCCTTTTATCTCTACAATTTTAAGTGTGTTCAGCTCCAGATTATTCTGGCTGCACCACAGGGTGCAGGGCAGTTGTTCAACCTCCCATCTATATGTGGATATCACCATCTTGTATGAGAACAATGACTTTTGTATCATCTGTAAACTTCAGTACTTTAACAGAGGGATCCTTAAAGATCAACTTGAATGTAGCAACTACAAAAAGTCAACCAACAAAAAACTTTTTAAGAGAGATGAAGCTAAACTGCCTCAAATATGTCTATGCATGGTGTCAGGCCTACAGTCATATTTCTTTTGGGATCTTTGGCCTGCCACACTCTCTATTATTTTACTACGCTGTTTCATTAGTGGGGAATTGGGAGGGGGAATAGTAAGGAGCAGAATGTGTTGTTGTCAAAATAAAACATTCCTTTCTAGAAGCCCAAGATCACCTTTTGTCTCCGCATCTCTGTACCTGACTGGAACTAGATGGGTGGAAATGCCAGCGTGGCAGAGGAAGATTGGACCATGTGATGGACTTGTGGGTGTGGGGATAAGATCATGAACTTTCAACTGGGTGGGAACCCCAGGAAGCTTTCAGATTTGGGTTTCCTACAGATGTACCAACATGTCTCTCTTAATAAACTTTGAGGAAAGCTTTGCCTTGAATTCTGATTTAATTTTGGATGATATTTGGAACGCTGACACATGGACATTTTGAACATTGATAGTAAGCTTTAAGCTGTTTGAAATCTTTAGTAGTGGTTTGTGCTTTTGCACTCTCAGCAAGGTATGTGCTCCTTGGAATTGCTAAAATAGGGTCCTTCTGCTTTTGAATAGCTCTATAAGTGAGCTGTCATGAACCACAAAACAAGATAAAAATCACAAAGATGTGTTTTAAAAGGACCTTGTGTCCCCCCCCCTTGAAAACGTTTTGCTTCTTAACCAAGAAGCTTCTTCAGTTTTTCAGTTCAGAACTGAAGAAAGTCCAGTTGCCTTTGGAAAAGAACCTTTGGGATGATCATGGCCTGGATGATTGAGAATCTCCACAGACAAGTTAAAAATATGTACTGTTCTTGGCTACAAGTAGTACAATCTTCAGGATGAATGATGTTCAGTACATCTGTTAGCAATTAATGTAACTCGGGAATATTTTAGTTAACAAGATTTATAATAAGTTTTTTTATGCATATAGAAACTCATTATACAAACCTTTACTTTTCTATACTAAACTCACTTGTATTATGTTCAGTTGAGCTTACTTCCAGGTGAATTATACAATAATTTATATTAAAATAAATAGGCTTTACTGTATATCTAAGTAAATAAATCAGTAGTTCAGCTGATTTTAGTCACTTACTAAGCCCAGCAAGTTATTTGTTTGAAATCTTGTGGTACTCCCAGGCCTATGAACGGTACCTTTGCTGCTTTATCAGGTAATAAAATAATATTTTTATGTTCTTTCATGCCTTTTATAACTCTCTCCACCTTGAAATATCTAGTACATTTTACCTGTTTATGGGTAGAATATGATTATATCACTTATTTAGTATGAAATGGGTTTTAATGAACAAAATACTTCCTTGTAATCAAACAAATAGGTGAAATGGGGGTTGTTCTCTGAATAATTTGAACTTCTTTTTTCTCCTTAAAAATGTGGAGTACAATGCATGAAAAAGAATATCTTTGCAGCATGAAAAATATTTTTTTCTGCAGAAAAACTATGGGAAGGGACAGAGGGGATGAATGTCCAATGAATGCATTTGCCTTACTGCAGGGACTCCAGGCTTTCGTAAAGGAATGAGACATGCACAAAGAGCAACCCACCCTTTGCCCAGGCAAGAGGCAGAGCCTGAATGCTGAATTGAGCTCTTGTATTGCTTTTGTGCAGTTGTAGTAAAAGTCTCTGATTCTTGAGTACATAATTGCAGCTTAGAATTAAAGGGAAGGAGTGGAGCTGTTCCATTTCAGACCAGCTGAGATTCTATCCCAATATAAATAGGCTTGTGCTTTGAAAGAAAAGGGAATAGAATGAAACAAGATTAGGTTTATATAAAAAATTGAGCACAAAACTAATACCAGTACTTAGCTGTGTTTTATAGCTGGAAAACCCTACAGAAGATGGCCATAAATGTGTTGAAAGTGTTGAAAGCAACAGAGCAAACTGTATCTACTGGTCTTTGACAGTAGATCTGAAATCTGAATCTTTCTTCTTGAACCTCTCATCCTATTTAGCTTTCAGGTGACCCTGAGGACACAGATAAACTTCCAAGTGGCCCCAAGGATTCTCTAAAAGAATACAAATGACCAGATGTCTGCAAGGAATATAAATCCTTCCATTCCGCACCATCCAGTCAGAGCTGAAGAAGCTTCTTGGATGAGAACCGAAAAGTCTTCAAAGAAAAAGAAAAAAACAAGAGTCCAGCTGCCTCCTGAAAAAAGCATCTTTGGGACTCTTTGGAGTTTATTTATAATTTATTGAAGAAATCATACCTACTAAAGATCCTTATTATCAGGAAGTTTGTAGCTCAGTTTTTATTACAAAATCAGATTGTTTACACTATCTAACAAAGTCAACTTAATTTTATTAAATTACATAGATTTCTGTTGGCTCATCAGCCAACATATAACAGCATTTATTTGATATTACTAAGAAAGGAACTGGCTGCAGGGGAGTTTAACAAATAGGATAAAAGACAAAAGCTAAGAAAATATCAGTCAAATGATCAGTGGGTGGCTAGAATTCTGAGATGAAACTTACGCTCTTCAGTTATTTTCATAAGGAAAACTGACATCTCTAGTACTAAGGGCAGGAGAAAACAATATAAATAGAAAAATGGATGACTATTCAACCCTTTAATGTGATTCCCTGACCTTCATTACAGAGGTGGGCTGCTGGTAGCAGAAATCGGCCGTACCTTTCCGTACCATTGTTGATGGTGTCCTGGCCACGGCCCCGTACTGGTATGGTTCCCTGGCCTGTCCTCACTCGCTTCCCCAACCCACCCAGTCAACTCTCTCTCTCTCTCTCTCTCTCTCTCTCTCTCTCCACCCATCTGCACCATGCTTGCCCTGCCCACCCACTTCTTTTGCCCGCCCAACTGGTGGGAGCGGCAGCAGTGCCGGTCATGGCTAGAGCTTTCTTTCCAGCTAGCCGCTGAAAAGTTCTCTTTTTTAAAAGCCTCCAGTAATGGAGCATTAGGATCCAACCTGCACTTTAACCAATCAATGAACTGGGGCTTAGTTTGGAACCAGAAGAAGAAAGAACCGATGAGTGGCTGCGCCCAGGCTGGGGGATGTCGAGGTGGGCTGGGGGGGGGGTAGCAGCTAAGAGGTCTCTGAGTGAGTGCTGGGCAAACAGGTGGTGGACTACCTCGCTTTCCAGTCGCCAGTGAGTGGCTGCATCCAGCCGGGGGATTGAAGGGGGAGGCTGAGCAAGCACTGGGCAAGTAGGCAGGAGGGCCTTGGGTAGGGGGGTGAGCCCAAATTTCACCCCACTGTGAGCATCTCTCAGCCATTGTGTGCAGGGAAAAATCTTGCACAGTAAAGAAAAAATTCTTGTGAGTGCAAGGCAATTAACATCTTCTTGCATTCTTGGGAAGTTTTTTCTTTTCTGTGCAAGCATTTTCCATGCACACAATGGCTGAGAGACACAGTGGGATGCAATTTGGTGGTGGCAGGTGGGGCAGGGGATGGGGCAAGCCGGGCCATGAGATGTGCATCTTACCGGAGACTAGTGGCTCTGGATCTTGCGGCTTTTGGGGAAGAATGTGGAGAAATGGGGGTAGATAAAAGGAAGACAGGGCATGTCCCAAAATCCCCCTATTTTTAGAGATTTGAAATATTGCTTACTTAACTAAGTAACTTGCATGTGCAAGGGAAAATGGCTGCCTGAGCTTGCCGCTCAGGCTCTGAGAGAGAAAAAACGGCCAAAAATTAACCTGAGCCGAAGCCAGAACCTGCTGAAAGTGAAGATTCTGTAAGACCAAGGCAAGAGGGGTTCGGAAAGCCAATTTTCTGGAGGAACACTGCTGGAGGAATGCCGTTCCGAACGGCTCTCAGACAGTGCTGTTGCTGCTCGCGGATGGCAACTCCAGCCCCGATCGCCACGGCCTCGGCTCGCTACCGCGGGGCACTACTTGGCTGTATTGATGCATCAACTCCAGCCTCGCTTGTGCTCCACAGCCTCTACAGCCTCGGGGGGGGGGGGCTGCTGAGTTGTGTTGGGATGTCGTGGGATTAGGCGGCTGGTCTTTTCACTGCCGCCGCTGCAGTCCCAGGTGCACCCCCCCTTTTTCTCCATCGCGGCCTCTCTGCATCTTGGCCACCACCGCTGCGGGCCTGCGCTCTTTTGCTCCACACTCCGGCTGCTTCGACCTCAGCTTTTCTGAGACGCTACGACTGGCTTTCGCTGTTGTCTGCTGCTGCCATCCGCCTCTGTCTTGGGCGCGCCTCTTCGGGCGACGTTGGTTCTTCAGCTGCCCTCACCCTCAGTACCGCCATCTTGGGGAGCTGGGGCGCCCTGAGACCAAGCAACCATCTTCCCTGATGCCATCATTCCTGGTCCCTGACTTGGCCCCTCCCTCTTCTCCCCTTTGTTTCGATCTTTGGGCAACGCTCACACGAGGGATTTCTCTGCTCGCCACTCCGGCTGCTGCAGCGGCCATGGAGACCTTTGGCCACGCCGGTAGCTCTGCATTTCATTCTGTGATACACCACCTTCACAGAAGGAGAAGACGGGGGATGAGGAGGACGTGGACAGAGAGCCTGCCCCCCCCAACTGACATCAACCCCCTCAGTTACTTCAGACTTTCAGACTTCTTGTATTCTTCTGGACTCTGTAGGGGAGAAGAGTGAGAGAGGAACTCCCCCTCTCTCAAACTGTTACCAATTCCACCCACTTCAAATTTCCGCTAACTGCCCTTGCGGGTTAAGAACTGTGTTTTACCCTGTTTGCGGAGTGTATGTACAGTTGCAAGAAAAAGTATGTGAACCCCTTGGGATTACATGGAGTTTTGCATGAATTGGTCATAAAATGTGCTCTGAACTTCATCTAAGTCAAAACAATAGACAAACACAGTCTGCTGAAAATAATACTACACAAACATTAGATGTTGCCATGGTTTAATTACACATAACATGTAAACATTCACAGTGCATTTGTTAGAATGCAGATTTTAGCCAATACACAAGTGTGAAAATGTTTCCTTTATCAACTGCCCTGAGAGCCGAATAAACATACTGTCAGTGTTCCAAATATCATGCAGAATTAAATCAGAGTGACAGACGGCCTCTCTTCAGAAGAAAAACGTTTCCTGAAAAGAGAACAACATCAAAGTTAGCAATAAAAAAATCAACCACCTCTCCCCCCCCCCAGGGGGACCCTTTGGCTTATTGGGAAACTTCTCATGGAATTGTTTTATTAACCTATCCGCCTTTAGGTCCCAACTTTTCACCCACGTGGCTTCGGACAAGGGTACCCCTTCCAATGCACTAAATACTATAAGCGACCCCTATATAGTCTCGAGTCTAAGATTTTTTTCACCTCATAAGGTGTCTCCCCTTCTACCACTACAGGAGGAGGGGGAGCTTGGGTGGACGGTTTTATGCTGGACTCAATAACTGGTCTCAACAAGCTACAATGAAATATTGGGTAAATTTTCCCTAAAATTCTGGGTAGACTGAGTCGAACTCTAACTGGGTTAATTATCTTTTCTATTGGAAATGGACCTAGAAATTTTGGGCCCAATTTCGTACTAGGCATTCTTAATCTTATGTATTTGGTAGATACAAAAAACTTTGTACCCCATACGAAAGGGGGGTTGGAGCGAGCAGTGTTTATCAGCTTTCTTCTTATAGGCTTCTGCCGCATCTGCTACAGCCTGCTTCATATTTTCCCATCCTTTCTTTAGTGTATCCATCCATTCATTCAGAGACATGGAGGAGGCAGGTTCTCTAGGCAGCTCAGGCATGGGAACAAATTCCATGCCACTGGAAATCTGGAAAGGAGTTAATCCAGTGCTGCTGTGGACCGCATTGTTATACGCCACTTCGGCAAAAGGTAGAAATTCTGACCAGTTGTCTTGCTTATAGTCCACATAATACCGGATTTATTGTTCCACCATTGCATTGGCCCTCTCCGCTGCGCCCTTCATACTGGGATGAAATGCTGAGTTGAGTCCCTGTGTGGACCCAATTGATCTCAGGAACTCTCTCCAGAACTTGGCGGTGAATTGAACTCCGCGGTCTGAAATGATCCACTTGGGCACCCCGTGCAGGCGATGTGTTTCACAAACATTTTCACTAATTTCTTTGTGGACGGCAGCCCTGAGCAAGCAATGAAATGCGCCTGCTTGGAAAACAAATGAATAACTGTCCAGATTACTCTATTACCACTGTTATCTGGGAGTTCGACGATGAAGTCTATTGAGATCTCTTCCCACGGTCAGCTAGGGCTGGCCACTCTTTGTAGTAGTCCAGGGGGCTTCCCCGGTTGTGTTTTCATTGTTGCGCAAGTAGCACAGCTTTTTACATAATCTTCCACCTCCGATTTCATCCTTGGCCACCAAACTTGACACCTGGCAAGGTGGAGCATTTTTAGGAATCCAAAGTGGCCACCTAATTTTGCAACATGGCTTCGCTGTAGGACTTCCAGCTTCAACCCCACAGGGATGTACAGTTTGGACCCCTTCCAGGCTAAACCACCACTCATCGTTAGGATGTCCTTCTTATTGTTGAACCATGGGTCTGCTGGGAGTGCTGCTTTGAATTCTGTCATCAGCTTATCTTGGCGTTGGGTGGTGACCTGGGCCATCTATTGGTGGGAGGAAGAAATGATGAGTTGAACAACTTCTTCCTTCTTACTGTCATATTGCGATTTTCTCGACAAAGCATCCACCAACAAGTTCTTCCCTGCAGGAAAGTGTTTAATGTTGAATTTGAACCTTTGGAAGTATTGTCCCAGCAAACTTGTTTGGGAGATAATCTTCGATGGGCATGGATAGCTTCGAGGTTTTTATGATCAGTCCAGACCTCGAACGGCCTATCCCCCATTCAAGAGATGTCTCCACATGAGCAGGCTCCACCTGATCACAAACGCCTCTTTCTCCCAAATGGCCCACCTCCTTTCAGTAGTGGTGAGTTTCTTGGAGATGTAAGCGCATGGCAAGAGGTGGCCCTCTCCATTCTTTTGTAGTAGCAGTGCAGCTATTGCTACATCATTGGCATCCATCTGGATTATGAATGGTTGCTTGGGGTTGAGGTGTTGCAGTATGGGCTCTTGGGCAAAGAGCCATTTTAATTTCTCAAAAGCTTTTTGATAGTCCATTGTCCATTTCAGGGGTTGGTTTGCTTTTGGCTTTGTTGGGGAAGGCCCTGTTTTTAATAGCTCAATCAATGGAAGGGCAATTTCTGCAGAAGTCGGAATGAACTGCCTGTAGCAATTTGCAAATCCAAGGAAGCTTTGTAGTTGTCTGCGAGTACTTGGAGGTTTCCAGTCTAATACAGCTTTCACTTTTCCTGGATCCATTTCTATCCCCTCATTGGAGATGCGATAACCCAAGTAATCTAGTGAGGTCTTGTGGAACTCACACTTCAACAACTTGGCATATAGCTTGGCAGCCAGAAGTTTTTTCAGGACTTGCCATACCAGCTTCATGTGTTCTTCTAGGGTTTCAGAGAAGATCAAGATGTCATCTAGATAAACAAGCACTCCGCAGTACAGGTGCTCATGTAGTACCTCATTTATGTACTGCATGAAGACTGCAGGTGCTCCTTGTAGCCCAAATGGCATGACTTTGTACTGAAAACTGCCAAGGGGAGTGTTAAAAGCAGTCTTCCATTCATCTCCCCATCTGATCCGTATGCGGTAATATGCCTCTGTCAAGTCCAGCTTGGTAAAGATCTTGCCTTTTGCCAAGTGGTTTAGCATATCTTTCAAGAAGGGAAGGGGATAAGTGTTCTTTTCGCATACCACATTCAAGGCTCACAGATCAACACAGAGAACACCACCATCTTTCTTTTCTCTGAAGAGCATTGGGGCTGCTACTTTTGACTTCGCTGGTTCAATAAAGCCCCATTTCAAATTGATGTCTATGTAATTCCTCAATTCAACCATCTCTTTGAGGGTCATGGAATACATTTTCAGCTTCAGTAAGTTAGCCCCCAGTTTGAAGTCTAGTTCACAATCTGTGGGCCGGTGGGGGGGAAGATAGTTGCAATCTTCCTCACTGAACTAAGTCCCAGTAGTCTTTTGGTACTTGTTGGATCCTTGGGGGGGGTTTGGTGTCTGCTGCAGGTGCTGCTAGTTGTGGATGGTCTGGGAGTGTTGGGTCCCATCATTCCTGGGTGGACTTTTGGCTCCATCGGTGGTAGCGGCCCAAAGCCGATAATCAATTTTCTAATACCATCCTCCCAGTTTATTGTAGGCGCCCACTTGTCCAGCCATGCAAGTCCCAATATAATTGGTTCCTGCATTCTTGGAGCTACAATAAATCTGAGGAATTCATAGTGGCGGCCTATCATCAACTTTACCAACTCGGTAATTTTTGTGGCTGGGGCCCCTCCAATCAGTGTTCCATCCACTTGCTCAAACTGCATGGGATGGTTTAGAGGTTTTGTATGTATACCTAATTGCTCCACAATCGACATGCTGATTAAGCATCGGGTGCAGCCAGTGTCCACAATTCCCCCAACTTCTCCTTCCACTCCAGTTTCTGGCACTTAGAGGTTACATTTTATTGTAAAAGGGCAGATGGATGCACTAACCATTGGGTCGTCTTTCGCATTTCCCTCCTCCGAGGCCTCCCCCTTGGTAGGACTCTTTGTCACCTTAGGTTGGGGATCCTCTTCCGGTGGTTGTTTGGGCCAGATGACTCTTCTGTGCTAGCTTCTGGGGCCTTCTCTTTACCGCTCTAGCGATTGGTGTACATGTTTGTGGCATTGGGGCTGGAGCCAAGCACTCTGATGCTCTGTGGTCAAATTGACAGCAATGCTGCCATTTTATTGACTTCGCCGAGGGACAGAACCTAGTTGCATCTCTAACCTTAGGAACCGCCTCATCATATTGTTCTGCTGCCCATCCTGCAGTAATCCCCTCATTCATCTCTTCTTCCACTGTTGAGAATTCTTCTCTGTAGGAAGGTGGGGTAAGAATCTGTTGGAGCATTGCAGGTGCATATTGTCCCGCCATCCATCCTGCAGCCTTCCCCTCATTCATTCCCTTCTTCCATTGACGAGAACTCTTCTCTGTAAGAAGGTGGGGTAAGAACCTGTTGGGGCATTGCAAGGGAGACTAGAACTGGTGGGGAGGTCAATTCCTCAGTTGGCCACTGCCCAGTTATCTGCCATGGTGCCATCTGCTGAGGGAGGGCAGGTGCCCACTGGTATCCCTTCCATCCATGACCTGGGGTTAAGACCCATCCCGGGGTTTCCTGATTCACAGGTTGCAGTTCAACCAACAATGGCTGGCAGGGGGGGGGTTTGTATGCCAAGGGCCCCTCTGCTGGCTTGGAGGAGCTTCCCATGTTGATGAGCATCTTTCACTTGCCAGCCAAGTAGGTGCCCACTGGCATCTTTTCCATCCATACTCTGGGAAGAAAGTCCAATTTGGTGGTGCTTCATTCACAAGCTGCAGCCCAATTTCCAGTAGCTGGCAAGTGAAAGATGCTGGCCAAATCCCTTCTTGCTGGCTGGGTTGAACTTCCCATTTTGATAGGGAATCTGTCTTCAACCCAGTTGCAGGGTAATGGGTCATTTCATTTATCACTGTTTGGAAGGAGTAATTATCTCCATTCCAGTCCGCCAGTCCATTTCAGCTTTCACTAGTGAAGGGGGGTGGGGGTGGAAGATTGACTAACATTTGGGTGAAGAAGTCAGTCTGGGAGCCCCCTCTAGCCATCCCCCTCCGGCTGTATGTGCATCTTCCCAGATGCTGTAAAGATGAAAAATCCCTCTCACGCACATTCTTTTGCACTTCGGAAGAGCTTCAGAGAAGCAATTCATCATTAGCTTCTTTTCTCTTAATTGTTCACTGATATTTTACACTGACTCAGTCAGCATTGGGAAATCAGCACCCACTCTTACCAGCCCTTTTCTGGAGTGCCGGTGATTTATTTTAAAAGGAGATTTGGGATAATGTCAGCGTTCCAAATATCATGCAGAATTAAATCAGAGTCCAAGGCAGAGCTATCCTTAAATTCCAATTTAATAAGACAGACATGTTGGCAACCATCTGTGGAATCCCAAATCTGAAAACTTCCTGGGATCCCACCCAGTTGAAAGTTCATGATCTTATCCCCACACCCATAAATCCATCACATGGTCCAATCTTCTTTGGCTACGCTGGCATCTCCACCCAGCTGGTTCCGGTCAGGTGCAGAAGTGCGGAGACAAAAGATGACCTTGGCTTCTAGAAAAGAATGACAACAACACATTCCACCATTCTACTCCTTTCTATTCCCTCCTCCCAACTACTATGCTAATGAACCAGCATGGTGAAATAATAGAAATTGTCGCAGCCAAAGATCCTAAAAGGAACATAGCTACAGGCCTGGCACATACATTCCCATAGCTACCTTCTGTTCACAGTAAAGTGAAACATCCCAGATGGCCATCATAAATATTCCCCCAAAAGGTGATGGGATCTCAGGCATTTTGGCACCAGGAAACCAGTTGTAAAATATTAGTTGTCACAGGCACTGCTAATAAATTGACTCCAAGGCCCCCTCCTCCCAATTGAATGGCAGTATCACTGGCTTGTGCAGATCCAGCAAAATGGTGGTGGTGGTGGGGAGATAATCAGGCAGGGTTTTGCAGTGTCCATGCAATTGATTGTAAGGCTGGGCAGAGATGTTGCAGTCACTATAACTTTGAAACTAGGTTGTAATTAACTTTTGGGGAGTTTGTTGCAACTTTGAACTATTGCTAAGCAACCAGTCATAAGCTGAGGACTGTCAGGTTTCCAAAAATGTCCTAATTGATTAATGAGTCTCGAGAAAAGTTTCAAGATAAAACTAGTCATCTATTAGGAGCATTTATTTTGGCAAGATCTTTTTGCAGTTAGATTTAAGCCTCATTTGAATTATAGCTGAACTTTACCCCTGTTCCTTCCCTTCCCTCAATCTGCATCATAAATCACATTCCCCAATGAGGTGCACCTGTCCCAAGTCTGCTGCAGTAATCTGAGATCTGACTCTAGCTGAAAGTATGCATGGAATGTAATCCCCCCCCTTTCCTCACAATGGCAATTTTAGGATAAAAACCTAAAGAGGTGGTTCATCCAGCTAGCTAGGCCACTAGTAGCCACACTGGTGTTATTTCAAGAAAAGAAAGATGGCTCTCTTCGCTTATGTGTGAACTATAAGAACCTTAATGCCATTTGCATGGAATATGTGTAGCCCTTACCGCTCATGAAGGACATGTTAGCTCATCTGGCCAAATGGAAATTTTTCATTAAGTTGGATTTAAGGGAAGCGTACTATAGAGTCTGAATAAAAGCAGGGGATGTGTGGAAGACCGCCTTCAACTGCCCTCTGGGTTGCTTCCAGTTTAGAGTACTCCCATTTGGACTGCAGGGGGCACAAGCAGTTTTTATGCAGTTGATAAATGAGGTGCTGCATAAAGATCTGTATAAGGGAGTGTTAGTTTATCTTGATGACATCCTCATCTACAAGGAAAACTTAGAGCAGCGGTTCTCAAACCATGGGTCGCGATCCCTTTGGGGGTCGAATGACCCTTTCACAGGGGTCGCCTAAGACACGGGTGCACACTGCCCTCTTCTCTCTGACAGCCACCTGGTTAAAAATCCATCCCCAGTGGTGTTTTTCCCTGGGAGGCTCTGCAGAACATCCCAAGACCAATCCACCACATCTGCCCTCTTCAGGGACAGGTTCTCTTCAGAAGGATGAGGCCCCGCTGGTTCCCTTTACGTTCCTCATCTTCTGGCCATGGTCCCACACTGTGGAAAACATAGGTGCGTGCACGCCCACAGAATCACAGTCTCTAGCAGGACCAAAGCCCCTCTCCCAACTGGCCCTTCCTCCCTCAGAGCACTTTGGAGGTCTTCAGAGGGAAGCTTATTCAGAAGCCTGGGCAAGTGAGAAAAAGTTCCCACTGTTATGAAGTCTTTGAGGCTGTAATTGTGTGTGTAGGGGGTGCGCACCTATGTTTTCTGTGGAGCTGCGCCGAGGGTCTGTATGACTGGAGATGACTCCAGAGCCCATCTGCAGGGGGCAGGGTCCCTCTCACATTCCTCATCTTCTTGGATGGGCTCCGGAGTCATCACCAGCCAGGGAGAGCCTTGGTGCGGCTCCACACCATGGAAAACATAGGAGTGTGCACCCCCCCTGCACAATTACAGCCTCAGAGACTTTGTAATGGTGGGAACTTGTTCTCACTCACCTGGGCTTCTGCAGAAGCTTCCCCCCCAAGCCCTCCAAAGCCCTCTGAGGGAGGAAGGGCCAGTTGGGAGAGGGGCTTTTGTCCTGCTCCTGGCTGTAATTGCACGGGGTGTGCGCATGCCTATGTTTTCCACGACATGGGGCCACAGCCAGAAGATGAAGAACATGAGGTGGACTATGGAGGCCTCATCCTTCTGAAGAGGATTTGTCCCCGAAGAGGGCAGATGTGGTGGATTGGTCTTGGGATGTTCTGCAGAGCCTCCCAGGGAAAAACACCACTGGGGATGGATTTTTAACCAGGTGGCTGTCAGAGAGAAGAGGGCAGTGAAGAACATGAGGTGGACTATGGAGGCCTCATCCTTCTGAAGAGGATTTGCCCCCGAAGTGGGCAGATGTGGTGGCATCGGTCTTGGGATGTTCTGCAGAGTTCCCCAGGAAAAAAAGAGACAGAGAGACACACAGAGAGACAGAGAGGGAGAGAGACAGAGACAGACAGACACAGAGAGAAACACACACACAGAGTGACAGAGATGAGGGGGGGAGGAGAGAGAGACAGAATGATATACACAGAGAGAGAGTGAAACAGACAGACAAACAGAGAGAATGACAGATAGAGACAGAGAGGGAAGGAGGGAGGGAGAGAGAGACAAAGAGCCACAGAGAGAGAGAGAGAGAGACAGACAGACAGATACAGACAGATACACACAGAGAGAGAGACAGAAAGAGAAAGAGAAAGAGAAAGAAAGGAAGGAAGAAAGAAAAAAATAAAAAGAAAGAAAGAAAAAGAAAGTGGGTGAGAGAGATGAAAGAAAGAAAAAAAGAAAGAGAACTTATGACCACAATTGAGCCCAAAATTTTGGTTGCTAAGCAAGAGTGTTGTTAAGTGAGTTTCATTACATTTTGTGCAACTGTGCAATGAGTTGGATGAGCCGAACAATGCTCTGCTATTTCACACTGTGCATACTGTCGCAAAATGTAGCAATGTAGTTTACTGTTGTTATATTAAGACTGTTACCCATGCTACACCATGCTTCACGACAAAATTTCATTTATTTGTAATTAGAAATAAATATTTCACAATATATAATTACATATTGTTTTTGTGATTAATCACTATGCTTTAATTATGTTCAATTTGTAATAATGAAAATACATCCTACATATCAGATATTTACATTACGATTCATAACATTAGCAAAATTACAGTTATGAAGTAGCAGCAAAAATAATTTTATGGTTGGGGGTCACCACAACATGAGGAACTGTATTAAAGGGTCATGGCATTGGGAAGGTTGAGAACCACTGCCTTACATGTGAGACTCGTGCGCTTAGTCCTGAAAAAACTAAGGGCTGCTGAACTTTATGCCAAATTGTCTAAGTGTGAATTCCACCAGGAAAAAATTGACTATTTGGGAGCACTGCATTTCTCATGAGGGTATTGAAATGGACCCAGTGAAAGTCTGGGCTGTCACAGAATGGGCATCCCCCCCACACACATGCAGCAGCTACAATTTTTTTTAGGGTTTGCCATTTTTTACTGCCAGTTCATCCCTTTGTTCACTAGTATTGCTTTGCCAATTATGAATCTCCTAAAGTTAAAGTGGGAAGCAAAGCCAAAACCTAGTGGGCCCCTGAAGTGGACAATGGAATGCCTCTTGCATTTGAGAAATTGAAACAACTGTTTGCAGCTGAACCTGTTTTAAAATACTCTGACATTGACGCATCTTTTGTGCTCCAAGCGGATGCAAGTGATGTGGCTGTAGGGGCGGTACTACTTCAAACTAATGCTGATGGAAACCTACAACCTTGTGCCTACACCTTCTGGAAATTGATGACAGAAAGGAGATGGGCAATTTGGGAAAAAGAAGCTTTTGCAGTCTGGTGGGCCCTGCTAACCTGGCAGCATTTCCTTAAAGGAGCCAAGCACCCGTTTGAGGTGTGGACTAATCATAAGAACCTTGAGGCATTAAAAACTCCACAGAAACTGTTGCCCAAACAAGTTCTCTGAGCATAACACTTTAATCGGTTCAATTTTATTCTGAGATACTACCAGAGAGGGAAGAATTTTATGGCAGATGCCTTATCCAGGCTGCCCCAGTATAACAGTGCCAGGCTGGAGGTGATTCATCCAGTCATTCTGTCCAAGCAACTAGCAGCTCCAGTAGTCACCAGGAGCCAAGGAAAAACTGACCTAGAAGTACCCGCAGAACTAACAAAATGTCTGATGGAGGCGCTAGCATCTGATGACTGGTTCAAATTCCACTCAAATGAATGTACTATCCAGGATGGCTTTGCATGGGTAGGGGCCACGTTGTGTACCCTGCTAGTCTAAAAAGCGTTGTCCTCCAACAGGCCCATGATTCAAAAGTGGCTGGACATTTTGGGTTTGTGAAGACTTTACATTTGGTTAAAAGACAGTTTTGGCGGCCTTCTCTAAAAAAAGACATTGAATCCTACATTGCTAGTTGTCCTGTTTGTGCTGTGGCAGAGACCACCAGGAAAACCACATGGACTACTGCAAAACGTAGCTAGACCTGGTGCCCCTTGGAAGGGGATATCTATGGATTTCATTGTCAAGCTACCAGAAAGTAATGGCAATACTATCATTTGGGTGGTCACGGATTTGTTCTCCAAGCAAGTGCATTTCGTGCCCTGTTCCAAGATTCTGTTAGTGAAAACACTGGCTGACTGTTCATCCTACATTTGTATAGGTTACATGGTGTTCCTGAATGCATTATCTCAGATAGAGGAGTCCAATTTGCCTCCCAAATTGGGATTGGACCATGGACTGGGGTTACCAAGGGGAGGGGAATGGGTCATGCATTGATATCTAATGCTTGCACACACTTTTGCTCAGAGCCAGCTTTGCTTAGCTTCTATTTACTTATAATCAGTAAAAGTACTCTTAATTATGCAAAATGGAGTTGAGTGGTTTCTTTCTTGGTTATTAAGTGAAGCAGCCCTGACATTAAGCTGTTGGTTGTGCATCTGGTCTGCTACACCCCCTGAGAAGGAAGGAGGGGTTCCAGAACCAAATAAGACAGACCCCAACCTGGCAGCCAGAGGGCATGAAAAGATTGAGGAGGAGGAAAAAATCCCAAGAGAGTACTGGGACCTGAAAGTTGTTTTCAGTGAGATGTCTTCTGATAAATTACCCCCATACAGGGCCACCGACTGCAGCATTGATATTCTCCCAGGGGTGAAACTCCCTAAACCCCAGATTTATTCAATGACCCCTAGATAAATGGACAAATTGAGAAAATTCATTGACAAAAATTTGGAAAGGGGATTCATTGAACCCGCTAGGCCCAGAGTTGCTGCTTCGGTCTTATTCAGAGAAAAGAAAGATGGCTCCTTTTGTTTGTGTGTAAATTTTAAGAATCTGAACGCGGTATGTGTCCAGAATCTCTACCCATTACTGTTAATGAAGGACATGTAAGCCCAGCTGGGTAAAGGAAACGTTTTCACAAAGTTAGATCTATGAGAAGCCTATTACCAAGTCAGAATTAAAGAAGGGGATGAGTGGAAAAATGTATTCAACTGCCCTCTTGGTTGTTTTCAATTCCGCGTTATGCCATTTGGACTACAGGGGGCGCCAGCGGTTTTCATGCAGTTAATTAATGAGGTTTTGCATGACCACCTTTACAAAGGCGTGATGGTCTATCTTGATGATATCCTTATTTAGATGGAAACACGTGAGGAACACGTGAAACTAGTTCATTCAGTGCTGAAAAAACTTTGGGCAGCAGAACTGTATGCTAAATTGTCTAAATGCGAATTTCATCAAGAGAAGGTGGATTACCTGGGATATCGCATCTCCCACCAGGGGATAGAGATGGACCTGGCAAAGGTCCAAGCAGTCACAGAATGGGCGACCCCCCGCACCCGCAAACAGTTGCTAAGTTTCTTAGGTTTTGCTAATTTCTATCGTCAATTTATTCCTTCATTTGCCAGAATTGCCCTGACGATTATGAACCTCCTAAAATCAAAGAGGGAGGCCAAACCTAGACTGGGTAAACCCTTGAACTGGACTATGGAATGTCAAGCTGCGTTCGAAAAATTAAAATGACTTTTTGCAGCCGAACCAGTTTTGAAACACCCGGACATGGATGCACCATTTGTGGTCCAAGCAGATGCTAGTGATGTTGCAGTGGGGGCAGTGTTGCTTCAGGCAAATGCTGATGGAAAGTTACAACCCTGTGCTTACACCTCTCAGAAGCTAACCGAGACTGAGGTGATGGGCTATATGGGAAAAGGAGGCTTTTGCAGTCAGGTAGGCCTTGATGACCTGGTTTCCTTTTTTGGAGGGGGGCTAAACACCCTTTTGAGGTGTGGACTGATCACAAAAATTTAGAGGCATTAAGGACACCCCGGAAATTATCCCCCAAACAAATGAGATGGGCACAACACTTCAATAGATTCAATTTCACTTTGAAGTATATTCCAGGAGGGAAGAACTTTATGGCTGATGCCTTGTCCAGACTTCCTCAATATAACAGCTCAAAGCTTAGTGTTGTCCACCCAATCATCCCAACGAAAAGCCTCGCTGCTCCGGTCGTCACCAGAAGCCAGACCGTTCCAATTTGGAAGTCACAAAGGACCTCATTGCAAAACTCAAGGAGGCCCTTGAAACTGATGAATGGTTTCACCAACATACTGATGAGTGCATCATGAAAGATGGCCTGGCTTGGATTGGGACTAAATTGTATGTTCCCGCAACTATTAGGAGTCTGGTTCTTCAACGTGCCCACGATTCATCCATGGCTGGGCATTTTGGTTTTGTAAAAACCCTGCATCTCATTAAAAGACAATTTTGGTGGCCCTCATTAAAGAAGGACATTGAATCTTATGTGGCCAGCTGCCACATGTGCTACGGCGAAGCGGCCACCGGGGAAACCCCAGGGATTGCTCCAAGGGGTGGCCCGTCCTGAGGCACCGTGGAAGGAAATATCTATGGACTTCTTTGTTGAATTACCAGAAAGTCAAGGAACTATGGTAATTTAGGTCGTTACCGACTTGTTTTCCAAACAGGTTCATTTTATTCCTTGTTCCAAGATCCCATCCGCTAAATCCTTCGCTAAGTTGTTCATTACACATGTATATCGTCTACATGGAGTGCCGGACCACATCATCTCTGATAAAGGGGTCCAATTTACCTCCTTATTTTGGAAGGAGTTTTTGAAGTTGATAGGCTCTGCCCAGGGCCTAAGCTCTGCCCACCAACCTCAGACTAATGGAGCTTGTGAGAGGACTAATTCTGTTTTGGAGCAGTACCTCTGATGTTTCATCAATTACTAGCAGGATAATTGGGTGGAATTGTTGCCTCATGCTGAGGTGGTATATAACAACTCAGTACACAGCAGCACGGGATTTACCCTCTTCAAAATAGTGTTCGGACATGATTTTGTGCCTATTCCCGAGGTACCTCGAGAAAAACCACAAGTGCTGTCCCTTTCCGAGTGGAGTGACCAACCCCGAGAGATGTGGCCCTTAGCATACCAAGTGCTGGATGCAGCTCATCGGGCACATAAGAGACAAGCAGATAAAAAGAGGATGAAGCCGAGGGATTATAAAGTTGGTGATCATGTATATTTATCCACCAAGTTTCTCCAGACCTCACAAAAGTCTAAGAAATTGGGTCCCAAGTATGTTGGCCCGTTCTCAATTGTCAAAGTCATAAACCCTGTGTCCATACGTCTGGAGTTGCCTAAATATCTCCACAGTGTGTACCCGGTGTTTCATGTCAATCTTCTGAAACCAGAACGTATTTCTCCATTGCATTCCCCTTTGAAAGCTCCACCGGCCCCTCTTCTGATTGAGGGAGAGCAGCATTTTGAGGTTAAAGAAATTTTGGACTCTAGGAAACATAGAAACCGCGTTCAGTATCTTGTTTCATGGAAACACTTTCCTCCCTCACATGCTGAATGGGTTGATAAGTCCCATGTGCGGGCTCCTCGGCTCCTACGCAACTTCTACTCTACCTACCCCAACAAGCCTTGACCTCGATTGATTTCTCCTTTTTCCCTTCCCTCTTCTTTTATGTTATGTTGTTTATCTGTATTCTTTCGTTTCTGCAGAGATGATGTTCCTTTTTCTTGGAGGAGGGCCGGATGTCAGCCTCTGTTTTGCTGCTTGCTTTTCGGCTGCCATTGAAATGGGGAGGGAGGGCATGGTATTTGGGTGTGGGAAATAATCTGTACAGAAGGATTGTTAATTGGGAGTTGTTCTCACCATCTACTGCGCATGTGGCAAGGAGAGGAGTTTCCCGCCAAGGCCAACTGTCTGGCATACCAACCTGATGATGATTTTTGAAGATGTCTCCCACCTGACAGCTGCGGAGATAAGGGATTGGACTGGGGTTATCAAGGGGAGGCGAATGGGTCATGTATTGATATCTAATGCTTGCACGTGCTTTTGCTCAGAGCCAGCTTTGCTTAGCTTCTATTTACTTATAATCAGTAAAAGTACTCTTAATTCTGCAAAATGGAGTTGAGTGGTTTCTTTCTTGGTTATTAAGTGAAGCAGCCCTGACAGTTTCACTGACAGAATCTTGGAGCAGGATACGAAATGCACTTGCTTGGAGAACAAATCCGTGACCACCCAAATGAAGGAGGATATTAAACTGGATTATGGAAATGGGTTCTAGTATCAATTCCTGGGGAACCTTGCCAAGGAAAGCAGAAGCTGGCTTATGGTCTGCTAGGGCAATTGCTTTTGAGGAGTGCTGTATTTCTAATAGTGGCAAGAAGGCAAAATCCAATGGCACAAATCATCCTGATTTTGTTGATTTCTATCAGCTCTTCTTCTATGATGGAACTTAAGGCAGTATATGTGAATGGAGAGTCTTGCAAGCATTGGTCAGACAGAATAGTGTTTCTTAACTTTAGGAACTTGAAGATGTATGTGTCATAGCCTCATCAGAGCTCGGTTTGGAGGAGGAGGAGGAGGAATTAGAACTGAGTCTGTCTGACAGGTAAGGCTTGGGATGTTTGGAGACACCAGGAGCTGAGGACAATGCTGTCCCAGGCCCCTCAGGCATTGGGGGAGGTGGTCAACCAGATGGAGAACTGCCTGCCCACACAGACACGGGAGGAGTGACTGCTGGCCAGCAATGATGCTGATAGGCAACCAACCTCCTCTGATGAGGAGCAACTGTTTATTCTACTTGACCCAAAGGGAAGGAGAGTG
The DNA here is from genome assembly GCF_009769535.1 of Thamnophis elegans. Taxonomy (NCBI): domain Eukaryota; kingdom Metazoa; phylum Chordata; class Lepidosauria; order Squamata; family Natricidae; genus Thamnophis; species Thamnophis elegans. Next base: position 16,673,797 of record NC_045551.1, on the reverse strand, counting down.
GAGCAGAGACAAGCCTGGAGATGGACTATAAGATTACTTGGGAGGAAGTCACCCCACCTCTCCATATAAGGAACACATGGATGGGAATAACTTAAGGAGAAGCCATGGGGAGTTAGTCTTTGTTAAGAACAATTGCTTGCTTTGGTTTACACTCCCCTGGCTTTGAGCCATGCCTATTGCTGCTTGCCTTTCCTTGCTTGGAAGATTGTTCTTGGCATTTTGTTTTGGATGTAGCCCTTCTCTTCTGGCCTGGGTTTGGCCTTTGCTTTCCTATGTCTTTGAAATTGCTTTTTGCCTGGGACTTATTCCTCATCCTGAGGACTGCCCTTGTCTTGTGCCTGGACTCTGCCTTGTGGAATGGACTTGGAACCCTGGACTGTGCTCCTAGTCTATGGGCTTTCTTTGTACTAACAGGGCTGTGTTTGGGAGACTGAAGATGGCTGCCTTCAGGGTAACATGAGGGTGGAGCCTTACCGGTTGTTGGAGGGTCATAGGCTGGAACATTTGTTGAGAGAAATAAAGAACTCTCTAGAGACCTGCCTTGCCTTGACTTCCTGGGTCGTAAGAGTATGGACGTCAATTCCTGACATGGCTGCCTGTGAAATTCTATAAGTTGAAATCAACCCAACTTTAGGTTATTAAGGTTGAGGAACACTGAGACAGATACTTGAGTGAGATGACTGAAGACTGAAAGATAGCTTGAAAGGCAAGAATTAACATTTATGTGTGTGGATGAGGCCAGTGCTCCTTTCTGGTGCTTTGCTGTAGACCTGCACTGAAGTTTTTCCAAAGTTTGAACCTATGCCTCTATGAGCTCAATTGAGTTTGGTTTGTTTCCTCAATTTGAACAGCTATTGTACTGAAACAGATCAAGCAATTATTGTGTTCATCACATTTTCTAAATGACTGACCAGCTTGATACCTGCTTGCTTTAGTGTCTCTCTATTTCCCTGTCTAACCATATGTCTGGTATACATACATCAGTTTTCACTACATTGTCATTTCTGACTGGCTTCCATCAGTTTACATACATTGAACAAAAATCAGGACTCTTCCTGTGGGAGGAAAAAAAATCTCCAATGTTTGAAGTGTGTGGAGACCATTTCTCTGAGAACTGACACATTTAAACTGATTTTGGAGATACAGTGATATTGTTCTATTGATATGCAACATGCCTTGTGAGAGGAACTACCACTGAAAAACACTTCATATTCTAATGTGCCCCCTGCATCATGGTGGGTTTCAAAAATTTTTACTACTGGTTTGGTTGGCATGGCTAGGTGAAGGGACATGTGATTGAGTGGGCATGGCCAACTCAACATCATTCACACACACTCAGTCACATGACCCCCCTCCCACCAAGCTATGCTCACCAAAATGGCTGCTCTGGCTGCATCTGGGTGGGTGCTGGGTCAGTCAGTAGTCTGGAGTTGAAACACCAGCCCCTCCCCCCAAAAGCTATTTGTTTGAAACAAATCTGGACAGAAAGAGAGAAAGCAGAGAAGTGACAAACCCACTCAAATACAAACTCTAAATCTAGAATTGAAATAGAAATCAAACATTCTGAAGGATTTACTTTGTTTGAGCTTCTTCCAACTAATATATCTTAAGCAGTTCCAAAAAAAACCTAAGAAAAAAGCACTTCTTCTCACTGATAACTGATAACCTAACCTTGACTGTGAGGGAAGTTTTAATTAACCAACTGCCTTAAATCAGAATTTGGAAAAGCAGGAGGCAAAGAGAAACACCCAAATCTGGCTGTTTGCAAGTTTGTTCCAAGTGATATATTTTGAGCAGCTGTAATCGACCGGACCTGGAAGGTAGCAAGGGAAAGAATAAATAACAGAGTCAAGAACTGGGAAATATGAAGGTTTTTTCCTTTCTTCTTCTTTTCTCTCTCTGCAAAAGATTAAGATGGGCCCAGCTTCTCTTCCAGTTTCACAGTAGTTGAATTAAATTTAAGGTGGATCTGAATCTCGAAATAAGACTTGTACAGCTAACTGCAATTTTGGAGCTGGACATTAAGAAAGAACAAAGGACCAAGATGGCTCTCATCGTTCTTCCCCACAGCAACTGAAGTTGATAAATTTAAGGTGGAACAGAAGTCTGAAATAAGAACTGTATAATTAACCATAACTTTGGAACCGGACATCATGGGAAACTGGGAATTTGAAGAACTATGTGAAATTATAAAAAATATATGCATAAATCATTAATATCAAGCCTAAATAGAATTCTGAATCCAGAGAAGCAGATATTTAAAGAAGAATTCAAAGAAGAAGGGGGGCAAGACAATGAAGGGATAGAAATGGAGGGAAATAAAAAGCAGACAAAAAACTCAATTGGCCCTGGCAGAGGTGTAGGGAAAATTGTAAAAAGGGGAGATGTCCCAACAAAAGGGAATAAAAAACAGACAAAAGTGGTTTTGGAGGTTGTTAGTGGTATAAGAAAAATTGAAATAGGAGATTATGCCCCAACAAAGAGAAATCTAAAATATGCTTTTGATGGTGGCCTGGGGAAAATGAAGAGAGTGGATGTGTCAAAACAAAGAAAAAGGAGAAGACAGGAACAGAGAAGTGGGACAAAAGACTTACTAGGAAAAACCAGACAACTAGAAACTGTTATATGAAAAATATAAAGTTAAGATAAGGGCTTTATTTCTAAATATGACAATAAAATGGGGTTGCTAACTGTTTGAATATGGTAATGGAAAGATAGCTAAATAAAGATTAAAATATATGGAATATGGATAAATATGATATTGATATGGGGAGGTTGTAAAGCAGAGGTTTTGTAATCAACTTTTATACATGATAATTAAATTGAGTTGCGAACTGATTTAATATGACAATAGAAGGACAACTAAGCATGAGTTAAAACATATGAAACATGGACATATATAGAACTTTTAAGATGATGAATAAAGTGAGATGTTTACCGCTTGTTACTTTATATAATAGATTAAGGCAATTGTAATGAACATTGAACAGCGAGGATTGCCATTTAGAGACAATTAAGGGTAACCTAATCCAAGATATGGAAAAATGGAGAGGGAACATGAAATATATCTACAATGGGAAACTATTGAGACTAAAAGACAGAATCACAAATTGGGGACATGTAAGGATGTATAATTATATAAAGATAATGATGAGAATAGTGGGGGTAACCAGGTCTATATCTCGGCCAAAATTAGGCTGGGGCAGGGGTGTTTAAAATCACAATGACACTATATATATATATATGTCTCTAGTTGTTCGGGTTTTCTCCCGCGTAGAATTGGAGATGTCTTGGCGACGTTTCGACGAAGTCTCATTCGTCATCTTCAGGCGGCTTCAGACTACTTCAGGTTTGGTGTTTCCAGGAGTAGTGTGAGATCTCGGCTGTTTGTTGCTTTTAACTGCCAGTAGGGGATTAAATTTTAACTGCCAGTAGGGGATTAAATTTTAACTCCCAGTAGGGGATTAAACTGATTGGGTGGGGGCTTGGCTGTGTCTTGATTAGGTGGAGGTGTGTCCTTATTTGGTGGCGGTGTGTTCTGTTCTGATTGTTTGGGGGGTTGTGTTACATGTGAGGGTAGGAGGGGTTTTAAAGAGGCTGATTGTGCTTTGCAGTTTGGCTTCTGGTCTGGGTCGTGTCTCCTCATCAGTTTGTGTTTTTGTCTGTTTTCTTTGTGGATGTTTTTTGGTGATATTCTGTGTGGCTATTGTGGGTGTGGGCCTGGTCTCATTCATCATGTTTGGGATTCGTTTGTTAATAAGGGCAGGCTTCCAAAGGGCTGGCAGGCGGGAGGTGTCATCCCGCCTGTTCATGCTGTGTGGGCGTTTTTCTATTTCGATTGCTTCTCTGATTATACGGTTGTTGAAGTGTTCGGCCTTGGCGATAGTTCTTGTCTTATTGAAATCAATTTTATGTCCTGTGGCTTTGAGGTGTTGGACCAGGGAAGAGGTTGGTTCCTCTTTTTTGATTGCATTTTTGTGTTCTTCAATGCGTGCACTTATTCTTCTGTTGGTTTGTCCGATGTATGTGGTGGGGCAAGTAGTGCATGAGATTTCATATACTCCTTGATTTTCTAATTCAATTTTGTCTTTGGGGTTTCTTAGGATGGTGGATATTTTCCGGTCTGTGCAGAATGCTGTCTTGATGTTGTGTTTGCGGAATTTAATCCCCTACTGGCAGTTAAAAGCAACAAACAGCCGAGATCTCACACTACTCCTGGAAACACCAAACCTGAAGTAGTCTGAAGCCGCCTGAAGATGACGAATGAGACTTCGTCGAAACGTCGCCAAGACATCTCCAATTCTACGCGGGAGAAAACCCGAACAACTAGAGACCTACATACTAACACCCGCGAAAACCTCAGAAAACATATATATATATATATATATATATATATATATATATATATATATATATGTATGTATGTATGTATATATATGTGTATATATATATATATATATGTGTGTGTGTGTGTGTGTGTGTGTGTGTGTATATATATATATATGTATGTTATATTTATGCTGATAAATAAATAAAGGGAGACTAGTATAGATCTATTTCAAGCTATTTAGCTCTCATCAGCTAGCCACACCCTTACTGGGATTCGAACCTGTGCTGTATTGCATCTTAGGCAAACGTCTTAGCCATCAAGCCACAGGTCTCCTCCTTATCAGCTGAAGCCAGGGAAGAAGGTATATATTAGTGTTATATATATGTATATATATATGTGTGTGTGTGTGTGTGTGTGTGTGTGTGTGTATTTGTGCTGATAAATAAATAAAGGGAGACTAGTATAGATCTATTTCAAGCTATTTAGCTCTCATCAGCTAGCCATACCCTTACTGGGATTCGAACCTGTGCTGTATTGCATCTTAGGCAGATGTGTTAATCACTAAGCCACAGAGTTTGACTCCTTATCAGCTGAGCCCGGGTGAAAGGTATCTATTTAGAGTTACAACCCTCGGTATGCCCAAATATGGGAGGAAGATCACTACTTCCATTCTCTGTCCATCGGCTTGTCACAAGAGACCATCCAGACAGAAACCCAATATTTTTACTGTTGCCTTTGTTACATTTGTGTATTTGTGCTGATAAATAAATAAAGGGAGACTAGTATAGATCTATTTCAAGCTATTTAGCTTTCATCAGCTAGCCATACCCTTTCTGGGATTCGAACCTGTGCTGTATTACATCTTAGGCAGAAGTCTTAACCATTAAGCCACAGGTCCTCCTCCTTATCACAAATACTACACAAATGTAACAAAGGCAACAGTAAAAATATTGGGTTTCTGTCGTGATGGTCTCTTGTGATGAGCCGATGGACAGAGAATGGAAGCAACTAGCTTCCTCCCATAATTGGGACATACCAGGGGTTGTGACACTAAATATATACCTACCTCCCTGGACTCAGCTGATAAGGAGGAGGACCTGTGGCTTAATGGTTAAGACTTCTGCCTAAGATGTAATACAGCACAGGTTCGAATCCCAGCAAGGGTATGACTAGCAGATGAGAGCTAAATAGCTTGAAATAGATCTGTACTAGTCTCCCTTTATTTATTTATCAGCACAAATACTACACACACACAGACACACACAGACACACACACAAACACACACACATACACACATATATATATGTGTGTGTGTGTGTGTGTTTTCTGAGGTTTTCGCGGGTGTTACTATGTAGGTCTCTAGTTATTCGGATTTTCTCCCGCGTAAAATTGAAGATGTCTTGGCGACGTCAATGAAGTCTCATTTGTCATCTTCAGGTTTCTTCAGGCTTGGTGCTTCCAGGAGCAATGTGAGATCTATATTGTTGTATTTGTACTGATAAATAAATAAAGGGAGACTAGTATAGATCTATTTCAAGCTATTTAGCTCTCATCAGCTAGCCATACCCTTACTGGGATTGGAACCTGTGCTATATATATATATATATATATATATATATATATATATATATGTGTGTGTGTGTGTGTGTGTGTGTGTGTGTGTGTGTGTGTGTGTCTGTGTGTGTCTGTGTGTGCCTGTGTCTGTGTGTCTGTGTGTCTTTAGTTATTCGGGTTTTTTCCCGCTTAAAATTAGAGGTGTCTTGGCGATGTTTCGACGAAGTCTCATTCGTCATCTTCAGGCTTCGTCCTTCCAGGAGCAATGTGAGATCTCGGCTGTTTCTTCCTTTTAACTGCCAGTGGGGGTTTGAGCTGATTGGGTGGGAGCTTCGCTGTGTTCTGATTGGGTGGAGGTGTGTTCTGATTGGGTGGAGGTGTGTTCTGATTGGTTGGGGTTTGTGTTTCATGTAAGGATAGGAGGGGTTTGAAGAGGCTAATGGTGCATTTGTAGTCTGGCTTCTGGTCCTTGGTCTGCCTTCTCATCAGTGTGGGTTTTTGTCTGTTTTCTTTGTGGATGTTTGGTGGTGATATCCTGTGTGGCTCTTGTGAGTGTGGGCCTGGTGTCATTCATCATGTTAGGGACTCGTTTATCAATAAGGGCAGGTTCCAAATAGCTGGCAGGCAGGAGGTATCATCCCGCCTGTTCATGCTGTGTGGCCGTTTTTCTATCTCGATGGCTTCTCTGATTATTCTGTTGTTAAAATGTTCAGCCTTGGCAATGGTTCTGGTCTTTTTAAAATCAATTTTATGTCCTGTGGCTTTAAGCTGTTGGACCAGGCAAGAAGTTGGTTCCTCTTTTCTGATTGCCTTTTTGTGTTCTTCAATGCGTGCACTTATTCTTCTGTTGGTTTGTCCGATGTATGTGGTGGGGCAAGTAGTGCATGGGATTTCATATACCCCTTGATTTTCTAACTCAATTTTGTCTTTGGGGTTTCTTAGGATGGTGGATATTTTTCGGTTTGTGCAGGATGCTGTCTTGATGTTGTGTTTGCAGAGGATTTTGCTGATTCTGTCTGTGATGCCTTTTATGTATGGGAGGAGGGCTTTTCCGTTTTCTTGTTCTCTGTCCTGGATTTTAGTGGGGGTTTCTTTTTGGATTAGGTTGGTGATCTTATTTCTTTGGAATCCATTGGATGTCAGTACGTTAGTGAGAGTGTGTAGTTCAGTTTTTAGGTGTTGTTCATCAGCTAAGCGTTTTGTTCTGGAGGTGAGTGTCTTGGCTACGGAGTTGATCTGGGCTGGGTGGTGGTGTGAGAGTGCATGCAGATAGCGGTTAGTGTGTGTTTTCTTCTGGTAGATGGTGTGTCCTAAGGAGCCATTAGATTTCCTGTAGACTAAGACATCCAGGAAGGGAAGTTCGTTGTTTACTTCTGTTTCCATGGTGAACTGTATTTTGGGGTGTAGGCTGTTGAGGTGTGTAAGGAAGTTGTCCAGTTGTTCTTTCCCATATATACTCATACATACATACACACATACACATACATACACATACATATATACATACATATAAACATATACACATATACACATACACACACACAGACACACACACACACACAGATACAGACACACAGAGACAGAGACAGAGACAGAGACAGAGACAGAGACAGACAGACAGGCAGACAGACAGACAGACACACACACACACACACACACACACACATATATGTGTTAGTGTCACAACCCCTGGTATGCCCAAATATGGGAGGAAGCTTACTGCTTTCATTCTCTGTCTATCGGCTCGTCACAAGAGACCATCCAGACAGAAACCCAATATTTTTACTGTTGCCTTTGTTACATATATAGTATATATAGTATATAGTATATAGTATATAGTATATAGTATATAGTATATAGTATATAGTATATAGTATATAGTATATAGTATATAGTATATAGTATATAGTATATAGTATATAGTATATAGTATATAGTATATAGTATATAGTATATAGTATATAGTATATAGTATATAGTATATAGTATATAGTATATAGTATATAGTATGGCTAAGAAGTCTGCCTAGTATGTAATATAGCCCAGGTTCAAATCCCAGTAAGGGTATGGCTAGCTGATAAGAGCTAAATAGCTTGAAATAGATCTATACTAGTCTCCCTTTATTTATTTATCAGCACTAATACAACAACAAAAAATGTAACAAAAAGGCAACAGTAAAAATATTGGGTTTCTGCCTGGATGGTCTCTTGTGACGAGCCGAAGGACAGAGAATGGAAGTAGTGATCTTCCTCTAACATTTGGGCATACCGGGGGTTGAAAAAATCTAATTGAATGAATTGAATGGGTTTATTTATAGGCCGCCCTTTTCCCTGAGGGGACTCAGGGTGGCTAACAACTCATAGGAAGGGGGATACAGACAATAACATATAACATTACATATAATTAAAAAGTAAACAACATTCATCCAACATTCGGGTGGGGGCAGATCAATCTCTACCCCCAGGCCTGGCAGGATAGCCAGTTCTTGAGGGCTGCGCGGAAGGTCTGAAAGGTGGTGAGGGTACAGATCCCCACGGGGAGCTCGTTCCAGAGGGTCGGAGCTACCACTGAAAAGGCTCTCCTCCGTGTAGTGGCCAGCCGGCACTGGCTGGCAGATGGCACTCGGAGGAGGCCTAATTTATGAGATCTAATCGGTCTCGAGGAGGTAATCGGCAGGAGGCGGTCTCCCAAGTACCCAGATCCACTACCATGGAGGGCTTTATAGGTGGTAAGAAGCACCTTGAAGCGCACACGGAGATCAACAGGTAGCCAGTGCAGCTCGCGGAGGATAGGTGTTATGTGGGTGAACCGAGGTGCACCCACAATCACTCGCGCGGCCGCATTCTGGACTAGCTGAAGTCGCCGGATGCTCTTCAAGGGCAGCCCCATGTAGAGCACGTTGCAGTATTCCAGCCTGGAGGTCACGAGGGCTCGAGGGACTGTTGTGAGAGCCTCCCGATTCAGGTAGGGTCGCAACTGGTGCACCAGGCGAACCTGGGCGAATGCCCCCCTGGTCACAGCCGACAGGTGGTGATCAAAGGTCAGCTGTGGATCCAGGAGGACTCCCAAGTTGCGAACCCTGTCTGAGGGGTATAAAATTTGACCCCCCAGCCTGAGTGATGGAATGCTAGCCAATTTGTTGGGAGGGAAACACAACAGCCACTCGGTCTTTTCTGGGTTGAGTACAAGCTTGTTAGCCCGCATCCAGTCTCTAACGGCCTCAAGACCCTGGTTCATCACGTCCACCGCTTCATTGAGTTGGCACGGGGCGGACAGATACAGCTGTGTATCGTCCGCATATTGATGGTATCTTATCCCGTGCCTCCGAATGATCTCGCCCAGCGGTTTCATGTAGATGTTAAATAGTACGGGGGACAGGACCGACCCCTGCGGCACCCCATATGTTAGGGGCCTCATGGTCGATCTCTGTCCCCCGACCAACACCGACTGCGACCTGTCCGAGAGGTAGGAGGAGAACCACTGCAAAACAGTGCCTCCCACCCCCACCTCCCGCAGTCGTCACAGAAGGATACCATGGTCGATGGTATCGAAAGCTGCTGAGAGGTCAAGAAGAACCAAGATGGAGGGATGACCTCCATCCCTGGCTCTCCAGGGTGAAATATCTTTCACCCTGGCCTCGCTGATAACGGATAAGAGCCTGTGGCCTAATGGCTAAGAAGTCTGCCTAGTATGTAATATAGCCCAGGTTCAAATCCCAGTAAGGGTATGGCTAGCTGATGAGAGCTAAATAGCTTGAAATAGATCTATACTAGTCTCCCTTTATTTATTTATCAGCACTAATACAACAACAAAAAATGTAACAAAAAGGCAACAGTAAAAATATTGGGTTTCTGCCTGGATGGTCTCTTGTGACGAGCCGAAGGACAGAGAATGGAAGTAGTGATCTTCCTCCCACATTTGGGCATACCGGGGGTTGTAAAAATCTAATATATATATATATATATATATATATATATATATATATATATATATATATATATATATATATATATATATATATATATATATATATATATATACACACACATACATACATACATACATACATACACACACACACACACACACACACATACATACTTTTTTGTTCTATTTTTTTTAAAGGAGAAGAATACAGGTTAAAATTAAATATGTATATTGAAAAGGAATTATAAATACCATCAACATAAAATTGAGCTCACTCAGAAGCTGAAATACACCAAGTAAAAGAGATGAAGAGTGGGAAGTAGAAGAAAAGAGGGATAGGAGAGAGGGCAAGGGAGGGAAGAGGAGGAGAGGAATGAGGAGTGGAAAGGGGAGGGAGGAGAAGTAGAGAGGGAAGGGATGATAGAGGGAAGAAGGGAGGTGGGGAGGGAGAGGAGAGAGGGAGAAGAAAGTGATGGATAAGGTACAAATATGGTGTATGGAGAGCAGAAGAGCCAATAATTGTTTTTGGGAGTTGTTGGTAAGATGAATTGAGGTAAACATTTAATAATACAATTTGATGTTGGTTATGTAATAGTATACATGTGATTATATGTTATGAAAATGAAAAAAAATAAAAAACTTTATAAATAAATAAATAAAAAAGTTGGAGGAAAATTGAAGTAGCATTCTTCTGCCTGAATTTCAAGTCCATTGGCTTTTTTCCAGGCTCTTATTAGTTTCATTTGTCTTTGCAATATGAGAGCACTATTCACAGCTTTTTCTCCGCCCTACCATAAATATTAACTGTTGAGTATCATAGATACTGAGAGCTACTAACACTGCTTTAACTACCAATATTTCTGTTTTACAAAAGGATTTTTTTCTGAACACAGTAGATGACTTTAAATCTTGGTATGAAAGAGTCCTTTAAAACTGGAAATATCCTAGACTCCCTAAGTGGCTGAAATCTTATAGAAAATTTAGTTTCCGTCTGGAACATGATGTGTGGCCACCGGTATTCTGACTCTTTTCTATCCAGTATTTTTTGAAGGTTTTTTAATCGTAACATATTGATTTCTGTATCAACCATTGCTTGGTTGATTGTTGATTCTTCTATATCAGCTGAAAAGATCTACAGGCAGATTTTTCACATTTCGTTTAGTTTAAACATTTCTATACCCATGAATATATGCTGGTTATTTTAAGTAGAAGCTATGTTCTATTTATATTTTTGAAAAACATTTATTTTGTATTGATTAACATCTTTGTGATTAGTAATGAATGACTTCAAAGTTTAAGCTTTTTCTTGCAGATGAGGTTGTGAGCAGAATTACAGTTTTTATGTGGAAATTATCTAAAATTGTCTACAAAAATATTGGAAATAAAGTTTACAATAATTTTTACAGAGTTTCCAATCAATTATTCATAAATGATATAGTTCTGAATCTACTTCTGAACATAGGTACTCTAATAGATCAGGCTTCCTAAATCTGGAATCTCTAGATATCGAGACTACAAATACTGTATTTCCCAGTCAATGTGAAGAAAGGTTTTGACAAAAGTGATAGCCAAAGTTCATGCCCTCTCCAAAATTTATCAGATGTGATTTGTTTTAATTTTGTGCCATACAGAAATGATAACTTGATCTAATGACTAGGATTTTCAGAATGCGGTTTCTTTTGCTATGAAAGAGTTAAATGAAGTATTTATACTGTATAAACTTTGCTCTTTTGCATTAAAATGTTTTTATTCATGTTGAATTTTTTTTCTTCATGCATGGCTATTGTTTGTCAGTAACAGCTAGCTTTTGTGAAGTTAATAAATGTGCATAATAAGGACATAAAGGTATGGAGAAGTAATACTGTAATCCTTTTGTTTGGATAATCAGTCTAATGTATGCAAATTAAACCTTATTAGTATTAGGGTTTTGTGTCTGCTTATCAAAATGTGCCATTTTCATGAAAATTGGAAGTCCATTATATAAAGTTATTATTAACAATCATTTAGGAATTATATATGGTATGCAAATTAAAGTTGATTACAACTAATTAAGGGCTTTCTTTGTTATTTGACCTTGTCTGCTTTTTATGTAAATATGTTTCTTTTGGTCTGGCATATTTTTAGACTCAGAAAAGTATATTAAGACAAGTTATATTATGTATTTTAATATATTTTTGGTGGAGTCCTTGGTGCTCTCTAAGCTCTCTGAACACCAAGGACTCCACAGTTCAACCCTGTTACATATTTTCTCTTTTATTGGAATTTTTTTTCTTCGTGTGATATAAAAGGCCTGTTCTCTTTGTCAACGTTTCTTGGTTTTTTAGAAATTAGCATTGGCACAGAAGGATATGATGAATATTTGAGGCTATGATACTGTTGATTCTTATAGGAAGGGGAGAAGGTGTCAAGGACTTTCAGCAGTCAAAAAGAAGATCTTAAATTCACTCTGAAACATCAACAGTCTTCATTCCAGAATACAGTTTGTTCCATTGTTTATTGAATCGCATGAGATTCTGATCTATTGATGTAACTAAATAAGGAGTCATTATTCATCTTATTTACAAACTGCATTGCAAAATGTTCCAATTCAATGTCTCATTTGCTGATACCTGATTACTATTAAAACATACAGTGGTGAAATCTAAAAATTTTCCCTACTGGTTCCGTGGGCACAGCTTGGTGGTCATGTGACCAGGTGGTCATGGCCAAGTCCCCTTATGACCTACAAAAAGAAAATATACCAATTATTGCGTCCATTTAATACTTAAATACAATTAATGAAGAATACTTATGTAAGAATACTTACATAAGAGCAATAAAATTGTTGTCTTCGATGCACCAATGATAATAATGACCTACTAAAAGAAGATACACTATGATATACAAATTTAACCATTTAATACTTAAATAAGAATAAAATCAGTGCACAAAACAATAAAAGAGGTACACAAATACTTACATAAAAGTGTTAGCTGTCTTTCACTTTAAGATATTTCCACATCAATTTCTCATTGGCACTCTTCTCACTTCCACTTTTCTTGATCTTGATTCTGGGATCATCGGCTGAGCGATGGTGTTCTTGTAGCCACTTTCTCACTGCAGGAATAGAATCCCATTTTGGAAGAGGTAGGCCAGTAATATTGATGGTCATGAGGTTGGTTAAATTAGAAACAATAAGGTGACTTCTGCTCTCTGAACATATGAAGTTCATTTTCGAAAAACCCCTTTCCGCTTCTGCAGAACTTACAGCAATTGTTCTGGCAATATCTTTTGCTTTTTTAATATTGTCAGGAATTGCATAGTTCTTTGAATCTTTTAACACATTCTCCCAAAAATCTCTGTAGTCATTGATGTTAATGTTGTAATTAAAAATGTCACCAAATGTGTGCAGTTGTTCATCAGCTGCTGCCTATGGAATTGCTACTTTGGAAAAATCCCACAACTCTGGCACCAAAAAATGTAGAAATTGTAATTTTTTTGTGCTTCAAATGCTTTCATAGATCTTTTCACCAGTTTCCCAGCCTTTATGATGTCCATACTGCTTGCTTGAAGTGCAGTTGAAAAAGTGAGATTTCTTCCAGAATGTCAATCATCATCGCCAAATCATTTTAAAAATATTTATTTTCCAGACAGGCAGCCATATCTGAATATTTTGCGTTCACATGAAAATACTGATGTAACACTGGATAAGCACTCCATACAGATATGGTTGCCCTTAAACTACAGGCAGCCCATCTTGGCCCAAAAACTCTACCAATCTTTACGATTCTAAGGTCAAGTTCTTCAGATATTTAATCAAGTTCAATTCAATTTTATTGGATTGCTGAAAAATAGATCATATCTTGTCAATAAATATTTTAAAATTTACTTGCTTTATTTCCTTTATGGCGTCATCTAACACAAATTGGAGGTGATGGTCCAAGCAGTGCCATATGATGGTGTTTGGAAATTCTTTTGCTATCTTAGTGCTCACTCCAGATTTTCTCCCAAGCATAACACTGGCACCATCAGAGCAAAACGCTATTAATTTTTTTGTAGGTAGTTCTGGGTAAACCCAACCTTATGTAAACTTTCCAGAACTGCAGAACATATTGTCTCTGCATCTTGTTTCTTCAATTCAACAAGCTTGACAAAAATTGTTGGTGGGTTCTCTGAGTCCTCAACTTTCACAAAAACTATCAAAACTGGTTTGCAGGATACCATTGAGGCTTTATCAATGATCAAACATATTTTCAGGTTCTGTGCAGTGCAATGATGCTGGAAAACATCTCAGTTTTAATTTTGCTAGCAATTCACTCAACTATTTTCAAAACTGTTGGCTTGAATGCAATCCTATTCCCAGGTCTACTCCATTTTCAGTTTTCAACTCTATCAATTCTTCTAGGCTTGAAATTAGTTTACATGCTTTTGCCAGGCTGTAAGCAGCTTTGAACATTTTAGAAGTGGTGTCTAAATGCTTTCCAAATATCTTTTCCATTGCTTTTGTTATGGCATCCTGCTCCCCTTGTTTGATGTTGTCTCTACAAATTGTGTGCGATTTTGATGTGAAATGTTCTCTCATTTTCTTCAGATCATATCTTGCTGCACTTCCTTATTTTTCCCAGCTGGCTCAATCTTGAAATGCTTCCATTTTCTGAACACATGAATACTGCTCTCTATTGCAAAGTCATGTTTCTCACAGTACTTGCAACCTACTTTCTTGTTTGACACATCCAATCCCGGATACTTTTCTTGGAAATTGCTGTACTGTTGCAATGTCCAATAGTCAGGAAGAATGATTTAAATTTCGGGCTCGGGTATCTCAATACTTGGCTTGCTGCTTTTTCCGAGTCCAAGTTCAAGTGGTGGAAGTGGTAATGCTAGTGGTGCTTTGGATGGTTTTGGATCATCCAAGGTCAATTATGATGGTTGTTGTGGCAGTTTTGGTTTCTTGGCCAAGAAACCAACCAAAGTTTGTTGCCTTTTCATCCTTTCTGGTAAAGGCTGCTACTGCAAAAGGGGAAAAAAGAGCTTTGTTAGCTGAGGACTAGTGATGGGAGCAATGCAAAAGCACACAAAACACAAAAACAACACAAAAGCAACACAACTGGCTCACGCAAAATGCAGAAGTAGCTGCATTTCACACAAAATGGTCCCTGCCACAAGCAGGAAACTCACAGAGGCACAAAGAGTTCAAAAACCAACTTTCACACTTAACAAAAACACAATGCCATTGTGCAACTCTCACACAATGTAAAACCACACAAAATGTCCCCTGCAACAACAAGCAGGAAACTCACACACTCAGAGAACTCACAAAATCAACTATCGCAAGCACAAAATGTCACATTTTGGCGTGATTTTGTGTGTTTGTGTAGTAAGTGTGAAACACTACAGAAACACACAAAATCTCAGAAAACTGCACAAATCTAAAAAATATAAAAGCATAAATGTTAAATGGCTATTATGAATGTTAAATGGCTATTTCTTTTAAAAATCGTTAAAAAACCCCAAGTAATTTTTTTTAAAGTTTTTTTTAAAAAAATCACTTACTTACCCAATTGAAAGCACAAGGCAGGCAGGCAGATTCAGTTGCTAGCTGATGAGATGCATTGCAGGCTGCAATTGAGGGATTTCAGAAGCAGCAGGCGAACAGCAAGGCAGGCGTTTTATGACCAGCAGCTTGGGATTTTGTCCAAAGAGCGACGGTAAGCAAGCTGGAGGCTGGGGAGAAAGTTGGTAGTTAGCCAGGTGGCTTAGCCAGGCCAGACAGGAAAGCCTGGGGACCTGGGGTGGGGGAGCAGGGGCAGCGGCATGCTAGGCTGCAACCGATCCCCAGCAGCTGTGTGAACTACATCAGCCCGGGGATGGGGGGGGGGGGCATGCTAGGCCACAACTGAAAATGCCTACGTTTTTGAGTGAGTGGCCGGAAGCGAAATGCTGAGTGGCCAGAAGCGGCGAGCAAGCGGGCAAGTGGGCAAGCAGGTGAGGGCAGGGCCACCAGGGATTTTTACCACCAGTTTGGAGAATCATTGCCTATCGTCCCTACCAGTTCCACCAAACTGGGAGGATTTCACCCCTGAAAACATAGAATAGTGGTTTAAAAAATGACTTCTAGGAAGATTCGTTAGAAAAATCAAACTGAACTGGGAAAGCATAATTGAAGATCTACAGTACAGAGAATAAAATAGTTTTATGGATTGTACAATGTGTTTTTATAGGTCAAATAAGAAATGAATTGATGGACAATCAGCCAGATAATCTTGAACAAAAGGAATGTAATGGTTAGCAACAGGCTGCTTGTTAGGAAAAAAAATCAGTCTTAATTCTTCCCTCTGCCTGGAAATCTCAGCATTTGAATAAGCACATAATGGAGAGGAAGAACAGCCTATATTTCTATTTTTTGCCCCTATGTGGCCTTCAAGAGTTTGCTTCAGGGGTTAGGTTATTCTGCTGGGGAATGAGCAGTCTCTGAAAAGCAAAACCTTGAAGCAAACCCTTCATTGGGTTTGGTATATTTCTTCATATGTTTCAACGTAACAGACAAACACAGAGATGGAGGAAGCTACCAGTTTCTCCTGTATCTGAACTTCTTAAATCTGGATGCCTTTCTGCTATAAAACAATTTCCAAATTCTCCTAAGTTCAGGTAAATCGAACAAAATTCTTACAGCTCTGACCTTGTTAAATTCAATCATTAGCTATTTCTAGAAGGCATCATGCTGTGACTTCCTGGCTGTTATATTATTTCTTAAAATTAGAAATCAGAAAAGAATGACCTTGGAAACATGCAGTTCTGGAAACATAGCTGAGTGCATAAGAATTCAATTTCTTAAAAAGTCAACACTGTAAAACTATGTCGATGAAGATTCTCAGTCATCCAGGCATTGTTGTCTGAAAATCCAGTTGCCATGATTCAGTTTTTTAGATAAACACTATAAACTATTGAGATGGATTAATCTGGCAGATTCTCCCTATGTTCATTTTTAAAAAATCAAAATGCTTGCTATGTCTTAGGAAATCTGTAAATTTATTGAATAAACATACAGTAAAGACGCTTTAGCCTTTCTCTGCAAATGTTTGTAAGTAATTATGATCCTTTCTATCTTATCCAAAACTGAAGCATCCCACTTTCTATTGGGAATGGAATGCAGGGGATGATACAGAAAGAAATATGCAAAATGATTTACACCAAGAACCTGGTCCTTTGATGATTTAAGCATATGCTTAAGTTCATTCTAGACTGTTAATGTGTTGTGTACAGTACAAATGTATTTACTTTGTCAGCAAAAAATATTCTTTGTTGATTGCCCTTGTTAATCACTGCATGCTCTACATAGCATTATTTTCTGACTCCAGTATTTACGATTCCTTTTCTCCAATATATATGTGTGTATGTACGTGCATGTGTAAAACTTCTCTCTCACACACAATTGTAGCTCTCAGAATATCATTTTATACTTTGGATGAAACAGTCTGTTGTCCATGGAACATAGATGTGCTATAAATATTTATGTTTTTCAGATGATATGAGATCTCTTCTTCTTTTTCCTTAGTAACAGATAAAAAATACTACTTCTCTGGAAAATGAGAGGGAACTTCAACTGATAGTTTTGCACTATTCTCAAAGGAATCCTGGATACTTCTAGTCTAGATCACCACAAAACTAGGCAGATGGAGAAAAGTAAATATGTTTTTAAGCAACACTTTTACAATATACAGGTTACTTTGCCCTTATGTATATTATATTTTGCAATTTGTAAATGCAGTTTCATCACTCATGTCATTTTAGGAAAATATTTTTGTATTAAAAAAAAAGTTCCAGGTTATAGCAAGTTCTAGAAATAGGAGTCCATATAAAAAGTAAATGCAACCCAGTGGATGTAAAATAGAAATGGAATGAATGTTAGTGTATTGATATAACTGTGCATGGATTAGCAGCAGTCAAGAATGTTGTATCTTCAGAAATTTGATACAAAGAATAATACAATAATTATTCTACAGAGTATTTTATTTAGTTGTACTAGTTCTTGTATCAAATCTATCATAAAGATCTTTCATCAATTTACAAAACTATAATTAACAAACATGAATTTAGTTATCATGATTGGAAAGGGCTGAAGTAGGGTTGGAATTTAAAATGTGAATGTCACACAGCTGTGCTTTGGTTGAGTGACTTGAGTTTTTAATTTAATTTTATTTTATTTTCCATGTACATATTCACTTGGCTACCAAAACTGTGAGTGCGATATTTAGATTTTGGATACAATTGTAGGCATACTTCCTGTTTACAGTGCTGCTATATAGCCTTATTAAAGGATTAAACTTGTTTGATTTAAACAGATAGTGTTAAAAATAAACCACAGTTCCTTGAGATCCAAGGAGTAGAATTTATGCAGAGAAGGTGAGAAACATCTACCTTCTTCTAGAACAGTTGACTGGTTCAAAATTGTGTAAGGATTTTGAAACCTATGAAACAAATGAAAAACAAACAAACTAACTAAGCCAAGCTCCTCAACGCCTTCTAATTGAATAAGAATTTAATGTGCAATTAAAACTATCTCATAAGGAAAGATACATGATTATGGTATCCTTTCTATAGGAGACCCACATATTACTTTCTATAATTGTTGGTGCTGGAAGAAAAATCTAGTCCGGTCCAAGCTGGGAGAAAGACCCCAGACATAGAATGAAGACTGGCTACAAGGAAAGAAGGTCTCTGTTTATTTGGATGCCAGAAACTTCAGTGACAGCAGCATGTTTCTGGGATGACTGACCAATTGGCTGGGTGATTGGATGGATTTTTATAGGGTTCTGGGGTTTTGTGATTGAGATGCTCCAGGGGTTTATGCAATGTAGTGAGCCTTGTGTCTTTTGCTATTCTAATAGTGGTGGGTAAATCCTATTATTCCCAAAGGTTCTGTCCTGTCCTTAGCATTTGGGTGGGGGTGGGGGGATGTAGATTTGTTTTTAATCCCATCAGCTCCAGCCTTCTGTGGGAGCTTGTGGCTGAAGGTATTTTGATTATTAATAGATTGGCCCAGTCTTTCTGAATGGATACAAAATCTGCATTCCTAAAGGCCAGCCTCTTCAAGCTTCTTCTTGAGGCTGTTTTCCTATGGCAGGAAGACTTTCTGCCTTTAAGAACATGTTTCTCCTCTTCTCATTTAGGAGAACTATACTATCTTGCCTCTTTTTAATATTAAGAATAAGGAATATTTTAATCTTGGCCTTCCTACACTGGTTTTGCCAAAGAGGTAGAAAGTTTGATGATTTTAGCCTCTCAACTCCTGACTTGCTTCTTGTGACCTTGTTCATTAAAGTTAGGGTACTGTTGCTAAGGCATTCAAATGAATTTAGACAGCTGTGGAATTAAAAGTGGGTGTCATAAAAGAAAAACAAACTTTTCAACATTGCTTTTCTTCATAGATTTCGATAAGCAAATCTGGAGGATGAGTAAACCCAGCTGTTTAAAAGCTTAAAAGATGTAAGTAATTTGAAGAACAGCCAAGAGATAAGTAGATGTATTAACACATTGTATCTCTTAGTAGCAATGAAAAGTGTTTGGGGATAACATGGGAACACATGAAAGAGGGCCATACAAATATGTGAACAACCTCCCACAATCCTTAAGTGGGAGTCTTTTAGTACTTTGAATGAAAATTGAGATATTTGGGGATGCAAAACAGGAGCATCTCACTGAAAATACTTTCTTTTCTTTTGACAAGATTTCATTTTGGAACCCTAACTAAAGCAAATAAAAAATTACTTTTCCTCATTAGTCTGTTAATTTTGTACTTGCAATCCTATGATAAATTGTGCACACTATATGTTTTCTATAATATGTTACTAATTTTACTGACACCTTTATTTGTTTAATTTCAGGAACCTCCATTTGGGAAGTTCTGACTGTATCACTAGTAATATTATTTTAAAAAACTACTACAGGTAGTCCTCAACTTACAAAAGTTCATTTAGTGACTGTTCAAAATTACAATGGCACTAAAAACTCTCTAGCAAGAAACTGGGGCCAAAGTTTATAGTAAAGATCATCAACCCAATCACAGTGCAATTGAAACTGCCCTGACTGCTAGGGAAGATTCACCTGTAGCCTCTTAAAACCTGTGGTTGGATCCACTCTGAGACCACTACTCTGGAAGCCCTCAGGCCCTGTAGTCATAGGGGGCCAAACTCATTATGAGGTGCAACGAATCCTTGATTCGAGGTGGCACAGGTGACAACTCCAATACTTAATCAAGTGGAAGGGTTATGCTTTGTCAGAGGCATCTTGGGTAAAGAGGAGAAATATCCAGTCTGATCGCCTTATAGCAAAATTCCATGCAGAAAATCTAAATAAGCCTGGGGGGGGGGAGACGTAGCCTTAAATCCTATACTTGTACTCAAATTGGTTTTGCGTTGCACAGGTTGCTTTTGGAAAGAGAGAGGAGTCAAATGTCAACTCCTAAAATTGCCATCATGAGGAAAGGGAAGGGAGTGCATTCCACGTATATTTTCGGCTAGTTGGATCACAGATTACTGCAGGAGGCTTGGGAGGGGTGCATCTCATTGGGGAATGTGATTTATGACACAGATTGGAGGGGAGGGAAGGAACAGGGATAATGTACAGCTATATTTCAAATGAAGCTCAGACCTGACTGCAAAAAGATCTTGCCTAATGGCACTCCTAATAAATGACTAGTTTTGTCCTGAAACTTCACTCAAAGACTCATGAATCAATTAGGGCATTTTTAGGAAACCTGACAGATGGCTTGGGAAGGAGAGCAGATGGTCTTGACATAAATCACTGATCCGTCACCTACGGTTTCCCCTGTGGGTTTCTTCTCTTCCTCCATCTTCCCATAGTCTTCACACCACCCAGGTTTGGGTTGACGCTGGGGCTCAGGACCCTGGACAGCACCCCGAGGTTCAGGGTAGCTGGTAACCTCCAATGAAATAAAGCTCCAAGGCTTAAGTTTCCTCAGTTCCACTTTATTAGAGATGTCATGTTGGCACCAGTGATGGGTTTCAATTTTTTTTAGAACCTATTCTGTAGGTGTGGCCTGTTTTGTGGGAGTGGCTCAGCAGTCATGTGACTGGGTGGATGTGGCCAACTTGGAAAATGTGGTGAAAGTCACTTAATGACGCTCTTGCTTAGCAACCAAAATTTTGGGCTCAATTGTGGTCATAAGTTCTCTTTCGTTTTCTTTCTTTCATTCTTTCTTTCATCTCTCTCTCCCACTTTCTTTTTCTTTCTTCCTTCCTTTCATTCTCTCTCTCTCTCTTTCTCTTTCTCTCTCTCTCTCCCTCTCTGTGTTTATGGCTCTTTGTCTCTCTCTTCCTCCCTCCCTCTCTCTGTCATTCTCTCTCTGTGTCTGTCTGTCTCTCTCTCTCTCTGTCTCTCTCTGCTCCCTCCCCCATCTCTGTCACTCTGTGTGTGTGTGTGTCTCTCTCTCTCTCTCTCTGTCTGTCTCTGTCTCTCTCCTTCTCTCTCTCTGTCTCTCTGTGTGTCTCTCTGTCTCTCTCCCCTCCCTTCCTCTCTCTCTATCACTCTGTGTGTATGTGTGTGCATGTCTGTCTCTCACTCACTGACTCACTTAATCACTCACTCTGTGTGTGTGTGTCTTTCTCTGTGTGTGTGTCTCTCTTTCTGTCTCTCTCTCCCTCCCTTCCTCCCTCCCCCCTCTCTCTGTCTCTGTCTCTGTCTCTCTGTGTATCTGTCTGTCTCTCTGATTCCCTCCCTCCCTCCCCCCTCTCTCTGTGCCTCTGTCTGTCTGTCTGCCTCTCTCATTCACACACACATAGACACACAGAGACATAGAGACACACATACTGTGGCCACCTTGTTGAGTGTTCCAATCACATTTGAAATACTCAACAACTGGCTGCATTTATGTTTTTTTGCAGCATTCTGCAGTCATAGGACCAAAATATATGGTTAAAAGTACCTGGCAGCGGTGGGTTTTTGTGGGGGGGGGGGGCTCTGCAGAACATCCCAAGACCGATGCCACCACATCTGCCCTCTTCAGGGACGGGTCCTCTTCAGAAGGACGAGGCCCTGCTGATCCCGTTGCATTCCTCGTCTTTCGGCCATGGCCCCATGCCATGGAAAACATAGGTGCACACAAGCCCTGCACAATTACAGCCTGGAGCAGGACCAAAGCCCCTCTCCAAACTGGCCCTTCCTCCCTTGGAGGGCTTTGGAGGGCTTCAGAGTGAAGCTTCTGCAGGAGCCCGGGCAAGTGAAAACAAGTTCCCGCCATTACGAAGTCTCCAAGGCTTTAATTGTATGGGGTGTGCGGGCACATCTATGTTTTCCATGGTGTGGAGCCACAGCGAGGCTCTCCGGGGCCGGCCCTGACTTGGGAGCCCATCCGGGAAGATGAGGAATGCGAGGGGCACCCCGCCCCCTATGGATAAACTCTGGAGTCAGCGCTGGCCAAACAGAGCCTTGCTGCGTACCCCCTGAAACCCACCCCTGGTTGGCACATCTGGGAAAACCCGAATCTGAAAGCTTCCAGGTTTTCCACCCAGCTGAAAGTTCAAGATCCTGCCCCAACATCCACAAGTCCATCACATGGTCCAATCTTTCACTGCCATGAAGACAGATTCCTCCCATCCACATCCGACCAGGCGCAGAGACAAAAGCGACCTTGACTTTCTGAGAAAGAATGTTATGATGGCTACATATCACCCAACTCCATATAATCTCCCCTCCCATTTCCCCACAGTAGAACATTGGTGGGCCTAAAGTCCAAAAAAAAAAAAAAAAGATGGCTTGCAGGTTTGACAGACTATCTTAAGCTGTTCATGTAAGCTGCGCCGAGGTGGCACAGTGGTTAAATGCAGCACTGCAGGCTACTTCAGCTGACTGCAGTTCTGCAGTTTGGCTGTTCAAATCTCACCGGCTCAGGGTTGACTCAGCCTTCCATCCTTCCGAGGTGGGTAAAATGAGGACCCGGATTGTTGTTGGGGGCAATATGCTGACTCTGTAAAACTGCTTAGAGAGGGCTGAAAGCCCTATGAAGCGGTATATAAGTCTAACTGCTATTGCTATTGCTATTGGTAAGACAGCATAATTTTCTTTACTATTCATTTTCCCCCTCATCCTCCATATGAACATTGCTTTTTGCCAGTTTGGCACTATTGAGATAAATAACATAATTCCCACAATCCCTACAACGTACCCATGGAATTTGAACTTTTGTCATAATTTACTAAATACACCCAAGGTACCTTAGCTAAGGGGAAGGCAATACATTCTGCAGAGACATAATTTGATGATATATCTCCATCACCATTCTACTCTCACCCTCATCAATGATGCTGTTATACAGAAAAGACTATACAACCTATGTGGTTGTAAGTGGTTCTTTTCCCCCCATTTAATCATGTCCAATTATCTAAGACTGCCTGAACGAAGCTCTGCATTTTTCATGGCAAGGCTTTTCACAAGTGGTTTGCTCTTGCCTCCTTCCTAAAGCTGAGAGAAGCAACTACTTCAAGGTCACCCATCTGGATTTGTGGGTAGGATAGGACAAGGACACCTTGTCTTCTGGTTTCTAACCTGATTCCTAAATCACTACACCAAACTGGTTCCCTAAGTTGCTCTTTCTAGTAGTAAAGTTGTGAGGAAGTTATTTTGATCATTTTAATAATCTAACTTTTTAGATGAAAAACTATATCTTTCCTGTTGGAGGACATCCTTCTTGAAAAGACTGTACATTGTTGGGTGAAAACAGAGGTCCCTTATGTTACTTGTAGTCCTCAGCTTATAACCACAATCAAGTCCAAAGTACAATATTGTTTTATTTCTTTTGCAGTAGTAATACTTAATAGGATGACGAGAAAACAGAGCATGACTGCTTTCTTCACCAAGAAACCGAGAGGAACAATCAGCTGATCCAAAAGTATCACCATCATCAGCACCACAAGCACAAGCACCACAAGCACCATAAGCACCACAAGCACCACAAGCACCACAAGCACCACCACTTTCACCACTGAAAGTCAGAGTAAGCATCAAGTCCATCTCCTCAACTGAAAGTCTTCCCAATCTTCCTGACTCCTGGAGTTAGGAAGATCAGGAACTTCCAGGAGAAGTATGATGGGCTAGAAGCTTCAGAGAAAAAGTTAGATTGTGAGTACTGCGCAGAACATGGCTTCTCATTACAGAAAGGCGTTCATGTTTCCAGAGAATGGAAAAATTTCCATATCGAGGAAGCAGGGACAAATAAGAAGGTACAGCAAGCATCCCTTGCGGGAAAAAATGAAGGAACATTTTAAATAAAAATCTCACACCATTTGCAGAGACAACATTAAACAACGGGAGCAGGATCCTATAACAAAATCAGTAGATAGGTCAACTGAAAAACATTTATCTACTCGCACAGTATATCTTAAAGTTTACAATCTGGCACAAAAATGTAAAGCATTCTCAGACATTGAAGGACAGATAGATTTGCTAACTGCACTTGGAGTAGATCTGGGGGTAGGATTGCATTCATGGAGATATGCAGTGAAAATAGTTGATTTCATTGCAAAAGAAATTAAAACCAACATGTTTACCACATTATTGCAAAGAATCTGAAAATGTGTTTGATCATTGCCCAAAGAATTTTTTAAAAAAAGAAGATAAATTAGTCCTTTAAGTAAAAGAATAAAGCGGCAAATTTAATTCTACTTGGACTGCCCTGAAAAGTGTTTGTTCTTTCTTGTAATGATACTTTGAGGATTGAAGTGATTGCAATGTTTCCTGTTTCTCCGCTTGAAACGAATGGATTGATTTTTTCCCGCTATTTTTTACCACCTTATTTTTTGGCTTAAATTAAAACTCTTTTTTTAAACAAATTCTCCCTTCTATTTGTTATTAAATTCCACCAAAGACAATTAAAGATTTTTGTTTTCCATAAAATTGAGAAAAGTATGAAAAAGTGGAATCTGCCATTCGGAAGCCAGAGTCTGAAGTTCTTTCTTTGAAACAATGTATCCTTTGTTCATTCCTATTCGATCTTACTGACTTTGTAACTGAAGGGTTTGCAACTTGTTTACAAAATTTGATAAAGAGTCAAGGGCACGAATTACTTTTTGCAGGTGCTCTTGGAAAATATTTTGGCTAGAGAAGGAAAAGGAAAGAAAAAGATAGAACCCTTCTCTTTTGAAGTGTACAAAAGAACTTGTGCTTAAGTTAACCTAATACACACACACACACACACACACACACACACACAAACACACACACGAAGCTTGGAAGGCTAGAGTGGCAGTGGCTATCAGACTCCTCTTTTCCTTTTTTCTACTTCATTTTTTTGGGAAAAATGGATCAATATCCAGATGAGGAAACCTTAAAATTTCAAAACATTCTGGCTGGAATTCAAAATATTTTAGAAGGATTTGGGAGATTTGAGAAGAAGTTGGATAGACTTTTGTTTATCACAACAAAAGATAATGGGGTTGGAGCCCCAAAAATTAAAGAAGAGAATGAAAATATAGAAGATAAAGACAAGACAATAGATGAACTTATTAATGGAGCAAATATGGGTGAAAGCGGAAAGAAGAGAAGATGGAAAAGTGAATTTGACAATTTAGAGCTTTATCCCAGATTTCAAGATATAGGAGAAAAAGAAAGGTGATAATGATAGAGCTAAGAAGAGAAACCTATTCAGAAATAAGTTTGACAACCAAAGACAAGCTAATGTTAATAACAATTCAAGGGCAATGAGACTATTTGAGAGACCCTTTAAGCAATAAAGTGCAAAGAGAAGTTTATAAAAACTTTATAAAGGAGCTGAAAAGAGAATTGACACAACAATTGACAAGAGAGATAAGACTGTTTTGCCATTGGAAAGATACAGGTTGATAATGAAAGTTGATGATAAAAAGCTAGCTAATCTTGGTGATTAATAAGTAAGGATTTTAGTATTTTGTAGATTGTTTTAGATTATCATTGAATGTTTATTCGTTAACTATAATTAACTATGACAATAATAATGAAATGATAACCTTAATTGGTATAAGTAACCTGGTTATAAATTCTAAATTGGGACTGGTGAAAAGACCTATAAATTTTATTAATAAATTTTTGTTTAGATCTTGTTATAAAGGTACAATTACTTTGGGTCTGAAGAGAGGAGATGTGAATATAAATACTAAATAATTTTTTTGTTAACCACAATAAACTTCATCCTCCTGGTGCAACTTTGTGTGTGTGTGTGTGTGTGTGTTTGAGAAAGGGGGGAGGGAGGAAGGAGGGGAAGGGAGAAGAAAAAGAAAAAGAAAGAAGGAAACTTATTTAGCAAAGGAGAAAAACAAATGCTGTCACTTTAAGTTGGAACTGAGCATGCCTGGCTGTGGAATTCTGGGAGTTGAATTCCACAAGTCTAAAAAAAATTGCTGCCTCACCAGCCATAAACCTCACCGCATGTCACTGTTCAGAACAAAGAACCCGCCTAACTGTTCTTTAGCAATTTGATGACAATTAGCATGACTGGCCTACCTGTAACAAAATGGGACCCAATTCCTTCAGTCAAAAAATGGCTCAGAGCATACCATCACACGGTCAATGATCCATATTTGAAGAGTAAGAAAAGTGCAACTGAGGGGGCTACAAATGAAAGGACAACGTGGAAACATCTCCAACCACAAAACCAATAACACAAGTAAGTACTTGAGTGTATCTCTTTCATTGTGTTATTCTTATGTAAGGTGTAAGTGCATGAAATTAAAGTCTTCCTTTCTATGTCTTTCCTTTGTGCAGGTTATTAATTGGAGCAAGATGGTCAGTCAGTGATGTTGAAGACATGCAAGGACAGTCATCTTGCCTCTGTAAATAGCTGTTTTATTGTTTTGTGGGCTGGTTTCATCCTTATGTAGTGCATGCAATTAAACTCTTCCTTTCTGTGTCTCTTCTTTGTGCAGGTCATTCATTGGAGCAAGGTGGTCAGTGATGTTTTTTTCTTAACAAAGTTTTTATTTATTTATTAATAAAATAATATACCTATACTGGAGTATAAGACTCACCAAGGTTTTGAAGAGGCAAATTAAAAAAAAAGATTTTGCACTCTGGAAACCTCCCAAAAACGGCCTGTTTTTTGCAAAAACGGGCTCATTTTTGTATGCCGCCCTATTCCCGAGAGACTCAGGGCGGCTAACAATCAAAGAGGGAAGGGGGTACAGAAATAACAAATAAAAAGACAAACACATTTTTTTAAAAAAACAACAACAGTCATACTCTTGAGTGGGGCTGAGAGATTCAGCAGCCCCAGGCCTGCCAGAACAGCCAGGTCTTAATTGCTTTGTGGAAAGCCGGAAGGGTGGTGAGGGTCCGGATCTCAACGGGGAGATCGTTCCAGAGGGCCGGAGCAGCCACAGAGAAGGCCCTCTCCTGGGGAGTTGCCAGCCGACACTGGCCGGCAGATGGGATTCGGAGTAGGCCTAGTCTTGGGGTCTAATAGGTCTATGGGAGCCCTTAGGAGGCTTGTAGAGTACTCCTGCCCCCCCCAATGAGCAAAAACTGGCCCATTTTTCGCAAAAACAGGCCCATTGTTTGTCAAAAAAGGGCATGAATAGCCTTTAGGAGGCTTACAGAGTGCTCCTGGGGGCTGGGGGGGGGGAAATTGAGTTGTGCTTTGCTCATTTCTGCCCTCCCCAGCCCCCAGGAGCTCTCTGAAAGCCTCCTAAAAGCTATGCATGGTCATTTTGGTGAAGGGGAGGGGTTTCGGGAGGCAAGAAAATGCTCTATTCAGTGTATAAGACACACCAAGATTTTCAGCCTCTTTTTGAGGGGAAAAGCTGCATCTTATACTCTGAAAAATACGGTATTTATGAACAAAGCGTTGTCCACATTTTCCCCTTTTACATCCTCATTTATACACAATCCATTTTACATCATAATTCTATTTCCAATTTCAACTCTATTATTCTTTTCTCATATTTTCCATCCCAAACTTATTTTTTTGTTATATAAATAATATCATTAATTGCTCCTTCAAAGTTATACCAAATTATCCTTTCATGGTTCCTCTTTTCGTCTATTTTACCCTAATGAAACCATCTAGTTATTTTTTATTTTTAGTTCTTTTTTCTTCTATTCTTGTTCTCCAATTAAGTCTTCTTTTACTCTCTTCTCTTCTATTTCCTGGTCTGAGTGTTTCATCTAAATTTCTACCTTACCCTTGCCTTTTAAGTTTCACACATTATTTTTTAACATCTCAAATAGTTCATTATACATCCATGATACCAATTTAACAAATTAACTTTTTCCATCCTATTTCTGTTTCCATTTCCAACCCAATTTATTATCTTTCCATTTTTTCATCTTAAACTTATTTTCTTCTTAGTATCTAAACAATATCACCAATTTTCCTTTAAACTTAAACCAGATTATCCTTTTCTCTTTCATCTATTAACCTATTTTACTATAAACAACATATATCCTCCATTTCAGTTTTTATATAGAAAACATTTAGCTTAACAATTATATTATTACTTCCCCCTATTTCCCTCTTAAATTTAGTTTTTTCTTAATATATAAACAACATCATCAATTTCCCTTTCAAGATTGAACCAAATTAGGTTTTCTTCTTTCATCTGTTAGTCTATTTTTATAAGCAATATACATCCTCATTTCCAACTTTAACACAAAGAACATTTTACTTAGCAATTACTAATATTATAATTCCCTTATATCTTAGTTACCTACATATCATTAGCAATATTGATACAATTCCCTTTAATCTACTACCGTATATACTCGAGTATAAGCCGAATTTTTCAGCCCACTTTTTGGGCTGAAAAAAGCCGCCTCGGCTTATACTCGAGTCTACAACTGGATCCGGCAGTGCTGTTGCCTGTTGGAGGAGGAGGAAGCGAACCAGCCTGCCATCGCCAGCCACCGCTAGCCCTGCCGCTCTTCCCACCCCCTTCCAAGCCCCACAGTCCAGCGGATGGAGCAGCGAAGCCCCGGGGCTTCGCTGCTGCTCCCCGCATTTTCTGCATGGGGATCCCTTGGAGAGGGGATTCCAGCCTGCCATCGCCAGCCACCGCTAGCCCTGCCGCTCTTCCCACCCCCTTCCAAGCCCCACAGTCCAGCGGATGGAGCAGCGAAGCCCCGGGGCTTCGCTGCTGCTCCCCGCATTTTCTGCACGGGGATCCCTTGGAGAGGGGATTCCAGCCTGCCATCGCCAGCCACCGCTAGCCCTGCCGCTCTTCCCACCCCCTTCCAAGCCCCACAGTCCGGACAGGATGGTTCTTATCCACAGACCCCCCCCCCCAACAGTGGTTTGTCTAGTTGGATTTTGCTATGCCCCCTTGCAGCTCGCTAATTTCCAACCAGTCTCGCCATGATACTTCCAGTTTCCGTTGGTCAGTGATGTTGAAGACAGGCAAGGACAGTTATCTTCCTTCTGTAAGTAGCTGTTTTATTGTTTTGGGTGATGGTTTCATCCTTATGTAGTGCATGAAACTAAAGACTTCCTTTTTGTGTCTCTTCTGTGTGCAGGTCATTCATTGGAGCAAGGTGGTCAGTCAGTGATGTTGAAGACAGACAGGACAGTCATCTTCCTTCTTTAAGTAGCTCTTTTATTGTTTTGTGTACTTATTTATTCTTATTTAAGTAGTAAGTACACAAAATCATAAATTTCCTTTTTTTAATATCTTCTTTTTGTAGGTCATTCATTGGGGCAAAGAATTCAGTGACATCAACTTGGCCACTCCTACCCGGACACATGACTACCAAGCCACTCACACCTGGTCACACCCACAAAATAAGCCACGGCCAGAGAACCGGTAGTAAAAATCTTTGAAACCCACTTCTGCAGTACAGTAAATTATTTATAGAAAACATGGTTACAAAGAAGCTATAGGTACACAATACCCAATATATGTGTGTGTGTTGTTGTTGTTTTTATTTGTGCTGATAAATAAATAAAGGGAGACTAGTATAGATCTATTTCAAGCTATTTAGCTCTCATCAGCTAGCCATACCCTTACTGGGATTTGAACCTGGGCTATATTACATACTAGGCAGACTTCTTAGCCATTAGGCCACAGGCTCTTATCCATTATCAGCGAAGCCAGGGTGAAAGGTATCTATTAGATTTTTACAACCCCTGGTAAGCCCCAACCATGGGAGGAAGCTAACTGCCTCCATCATCTGTCAATCGGCTCGTCACAAGAGTCCATCACGACAGAAACCCAATATTTTTATTTTTATTTATTTATCAGCACAAATAAAAAATAAAAAAATAAAATAAAATAAACACAAATATAACAAAGGCAACAGTAAAAATATTGGGTTTCTGTCGTGATGGACTCTTGTGACGAGCTGATTGACAGATGATGGAGGCAGTTAGCTTCCTCCCATGGTTGGGGCTTACCAGGGGTTGTAAAAATCTAATATACATATATATATATATATATATATATATATATATATATATATATATATATATGTTTTCTGAGGTTTTCGCCAAACCTGAAGTAGTCAGCAGCAGCCTGAAGATGACGAATGTGACTTCGTCGAAACGTCACCAAGACATCTCCAATTCTACGCGGGAGAAAACCCGAACAACTAGAGACCATATATATATATATATATATATATATATATATATATATATATATATATATATATATATATATATATATATATATATATATATATATATATATATAGTGTGTGTGTATGTATGTGTGTGTGTGTGTATATATATATATATGTATATGTATATCTATATGTATATCTATATGTATATCTATATCTATATGTATATGTATATATAATTAATTTCCTGTCAATCTTTGCTCTTAATTGACTAAAGCAATTAAAAAAACCTCCAAAGTGGTATAAGACATGAACAGGAAGAGCAAAATCATGTCCAAAACTATGTTTCTTGTTCTGATAAAGTAAGCTAATATAGGCAAACAGATATTTTCAGATGTTTTTGACTAAAAACATGCTATAATTTATAGCACTGGTGGCCAATAATATAGTTAACATTAATCAGGAAGAACTATAGCAAAAAGGAGATTTCTGAAATACATTGGGCATTTAAAATTGCATAATTTTTTTAGCTACTTTGTTACTTTCTTGTGCTTATCTTTTTAGCTGCACCTTCCCTAATATTTTTGTTATATCTTTGTTGAAACATAAACAGGAGAGGCTAATGCAGTCAGTTGAATCAGTGCACTGTGACTTTCTTCTTCAAAACATACATTTGAAATTAGGGGGACCATATGTCGATATATTATTCATTCTTGATAAATAAAATCACTTTGGAACCTGGGACACAGATGAAAATAAGGTAGTCATTATTATCCTAATGTGCTGATTTCTTTTCTTTTCCTCATCCCGCAACAGAGTAAATCTACTCTTATGGTTTGCATTAAAGGGTGAAATGTCAGTTCTTCTCTGATTAGATTGTCAGGCTTGCCTCTTATGTTTTTATCAAGCCTCTTCCCTCCTCCATTGTCTTGGAATGTAATAATTGTTCAGGCAGCAATGCCTACTTGCTCAATTTTAGGGATAACCATACTTTATTTTGTGGGCCTTCTTGAGTGAGAAGCACTGGATTTTAAAGTTTGGGTAGGCTTGTTCTATTACTGAACATTCATTGTTCCCCTGAAAGTATTTTGCCACTAGTATTGTATTTATTGTGACTACAATAATTTAACCTAAGCTTGATAGAGGAAAAACATATTAAAAGAGTATTTAATTCTTCTGTGGGAAGAAGTCTTGGATGACCGGATAGAACTAATAATCTTTTTTCCTGGCCATCAAGGATTTCATTAACTAGTCATTGATAGTCTTGCTAATTGAATCCCCTAGTTCAAGTTAGAAAACAATATGAATTAGAGCTCTAAAGTTCAGCATAATTAAACAGACAGATCTAACCTCAGAAATGGGCATGGACAAAAGTAAGTTTTAAATCATGAGTTAATGGGTGATTTATATAGGTTGGGGGTCGGCAACCTGTGGCTCCAGAGCAGCATGCAGTTCTTTGGGCCCTCAGCTGCAGCTCCCTGTCACCCTGTCACAGCAGAGAGATGAAAGAGCGGTTATCCTGTCATGGCAGTGGCATGGCTGGAGCCTTAGTGCAGGAGCGAAGAGCCACTGCATTTGCCTTTGCATGGCAACAGCATTCTGCCTGTCAGGCATGCCTCCTTCAATATCCAAGAAAGGAAAACCTCAACTCCATTTTAATAGAGATGAAGTACTTTTATTAGATATGAAGTGGAAACAGCTAAAGGAAAGCAAGATCTGAGCCAGAAAGGTGGGAACATATACATATCAAACGTTTACCCAGCACCCTCCCCCCAATTCCCCAACCCATTGTCCAATCTGCAACTCCTTAAGGTGTCATGTGGGGTGTATCTTCAAACAGCCTCATCAAGTTGGTATGCGGAATGGTTGGCCTTGACCAATTCCAAACATCAGTCACCGACATGCGCAGAAGATGGTGAGAACAAGACTCCTCCAGTACAATATAATTCCCTTTTCTAATACTATGCAACGCCCCCCCCCACCATTCCTATGGCAGCCGATAGCAAGCAAGCGTAGCAAACAAAACAGAGGCTGACATCCGGCCCTCCTTCAGAAAGAGATATCACCCCTGCAGGAAAAGAGAGAGGGAAAACAATACAAAATAACAACATAGTATATACATCTATCATAATAGCAAGACTTATCAGGATAGCTGGTATAGAACTTCCGCAAAAGTCTGGGAGCCCTAACATGAGATTTGTCACCCCATTCAGCCTGGGAAGGGGGGAAATGTTTCCAGGAGACCAAATACTAAATGTGACCTCTATGTTTTCTGGAGTCCAAGATTTCTTTAACTTCAAAATGTTGCTCTCCCTCAATAAGAATAGGGACTGGAGGAAGAAGGAGGGGCTTAGCAGTGAGAAGACGGAGTTTCAGGCTATTCCTGAAATTCCCCTATTCCAAAGGAATTGGATGGGTCGTTTCGGACCCTAGCTGTCCCGGAGAGACAGTGAAAGGTTAGGGGAGATCCAGTGACCTCAGAGACGTTCGCAAGTCTCTGGGGGGCTTGGAATTTAACCCCTTTTGCCAGCTCCTTCTGGATTAGCTGTAAGCTAACCGAAACTGCAGGTTGCCCCTAAGAATGGTGGAAGTGATTTCAGCTGGTAAGCTGATTTTATTACTCAAAGAGATACGGTCCACATTAAAATTTAAACTAATTGAAACCAAAGAACAGAAGAATCTAGCGGCGAATTGGTTTTTTTTTAATGGATTTATGGCCAGTGGTTATCCTATTTCTTAAATGTTTTAAAGATTACTTCAACATTCCCTCTGGCTCTTCTTAAGTGGGCTGTAAACTAATTTACTACAATTTGGCTTCTTACGATCTGACACTTTTATTGCTTGGCTGTGTTGGTCTAAGATCAGATAAGATCACACAGCTCCCAGAGTGTTCTTACTTGCAAATATCTTAGAGCTTCTAGCTGCGTCACAACATGGCGTCTATACATGCTTCAAATGATTCATTTCAAATGATTTTCTCTGCATTTCAAAAGTTGTTTGACACATATGAAAGATTTGAAAAAAAGCTGGACTATTTAACATTAAAATATGAAGAAAAAAGTGAGAATGTTGAATGTTTGAATGTTCCTGAAATACAAATGAAGAATGTCAGAAATGAAGTTTCTCAACTTGCTGACACGCCGGGCGTCTGGTTTACTTCGGAGGGAGAAAGAGATGCAATGCTTGAAAGGGGGGCAGCCATACAGAAGATTTATTTTAAAAGACAGAGCGCAGGAGGAATGAGAAGCATTAAAGAACCTATACTTTATGAAACATCATTTGCAGAATTTTCGATACCACCCTTGAGAATTAAAGACAAACTGAAAAGTGCAACAAGCCTGGGACAACATTATTATTACATCAGAGGCATCCTGAGCAAAAAGGTGCGAAGATATTCCTGTTTGGACTTGCTTATAAAAACATTTGGTAAATCTGTTCCACGAATGGCAATAGGACTAAGGAGGTTTTGTTATTGGAGAGACATAGGCTGATAGATGGAAGAATACAATTTAAAATTAGCTAAATCTAATTACTCTTATTTGTAATAGACATAGCTGAATAATAATTGATATTGATAGTAATGTATATAATGTGGAGTTGATATCTGGTTTTAACAGGTTCACATGAAACACAGGATAAATTTTGCTAAGGTTCTTCGGCAACTTCAATTTCACTGATACAGGATTTATTATTTTCACAATGGGGAACGGACCTACATACTTTGGGCCCAACTTCTTTGATTTTTGTGTGATTTGCAGGAACTTAGTGGACAAAAACACCCTATCCCCAACTCTGTACTCTTTTGGCCTTGTCCTTTTCGTATCCGCTTGTTATTTGTGAGCTTCATGAGCTGCATCTATTGCTTTGTGGGTCATGGGCCAAAAGTGCCGAAGTTGATCACTCCATTCAGATAAGGATAAAATTTGCGGTTTCTCCTGAGGCAATTCAGGAATTGGTACAAAGTCCTGACCAAACACTACTTTAAAAGTGGTCATGCCGGTACTGCTGTGAACAGAATTATTGTACGCCACCTCTGCATGGGGTAACAGTTCCGCCCAATTATCCTGTTGATAATTGATGAAACATCGGAGGTACTGCTCCAAAACTGAGTTAGTCCACTCATAAGCTCCATTAGTCTGAGGATGGTTGGCAGAGCTTAGTCCCTGGGCAGAGTCAATCAATTTCAGGAACTCTTTCCAAATGAGGGAGGTGAATTGAACCCTCCCTGTCTGAAACTATGCATTCAAGGACACCGTGTAACCTATATACATGTGAAATAAACAATTTAGCCAAAGACTTTGTTGACAGGATCTTGGAGCAAGGCACAAAATGAACTTGTTTGGAAAACAAATTGGTGATAACCCAAATAACGGTATATCCTAGACTTTCCAGTAGTTCAACAATAAAGTCCATTGTGATCTCCTTCCATGGGGCTCCAGGATGGCGACACTTTGGAAGAGACCCTGGAGCTTTCCTGTTGGTCTTTTTGTGGCCGCACAGATGGGCAACTGGCTATGTAGGACTCAATGTCTTTTTTCAATGAAGGCCACCAAAATTGCCTCTTAATCAAATGCAAAGTCTTTACAAATCCAAAATGGCCCACCATTCTGGAATCATGGGCCCGTTGAAAAATGACAGGTTTCAGGTTAGCAGGAACATAAAGTTTAGCCCCCATCCAAGCCAGTCCATGGTGCATTCACCAGAATGTTTCTTGAACCAGTCATCAGATTCAAGATTAGGTCCGTATTCATATCCAAGTCAACTGGCTTCTGGCTTCTAGTAACCATTGGGGCAGCCAGATTCTTAGCTGGGATGACTGGATGAACCACACTCAGTTTGGAACTGTTGTACTGGGGATGCCTGGACAAGGTTTCAGCCACAAATTCCCCCCCCCCCCCCGGATGTATTTCAGGGTAAAGTTGAAATGGTTGAAATGTTGTGCACAATGCACTTGTTTAGGTGACAGTTTACATGGGGTTCAAGGCTTCTAAATTTTTATGATCAGTCCATACTTCAAAAGGGTGTTTTTCCCCCTCTAGCAAGTGTCGCCAGGTCATCAGAGCCCATCTGACAGCAAAAGCTTCCTTTTCCCATATGGCCCATCTCCTCTCTGTCTCTGTAAGCTTATGTGAGGTGTAAGCGCATGCTTGCAATTTACCCTCAGCATTTGTTTGAAGTAATACTGCTCCCACTGCCACGTCACTGGCATCAGCCTGTACCAGGAATGGCGCATCCATATCAGAGTGTTTCAAAACCGGTTCTGCTGCAAAGAGTCGCTTTAATTTCTCAAAAGCGGCTTTAAACTCCATAGTCCAGTTCAAAAGCTTCCCCCGGCTTTGGTTTTGTTTCTCCTTTAGATTTTAGAATATTTGTAATAAGCAGAGCAATGCTAGTGAACGAGGGAATAAATGGATGATAAACAAGGATGATAAAAATTTGCAAATCCCAGAAAACTTTGCAATTGCTTGCAGGTGCAAGGAGGTGCCCAGTCAGTAACGGACTGGACTTTTGCCGGGTCCATCTCGATGCCTTTATGGGAGATACAGTATCCTAGGTAATCGATCTTCTCCTGATGAAATTCACATTTAGATAATTTGGCATAAAGTTCAGTGGCCCGGAGTTTCTTGAGGACTGAGTGCACCAATGTCATGTGTTCCTCATGTGTTTCTGTGTAGACAAGGATGTCATCGAGGTAGACTAATACGCCTTTGTACAGGTGCTCATACAAAACTTCATTTATTAATTGCATGAAAACTGCTGGCATCCCCTGCAGTCCAAACGGGAGTACTTTGAACTAGAAGCATCCCAACGGGCAGTTGAAAGCAGTTTTCCACTCATCTCCCTCCTTGATTCTGACCCTGTAGTAGGCTTCTCTTAGGTCCAACTTCATGCAAATCTTCCCCTTCCCCAAGTGGGCTAACATATCCTTCATGAGTGGCAAGGGGTATACATTTTCTACACAAATTCCATTAAGGTTTTTGTAATTTACACATAAACGAAAGGAACCATCTTTCTTTTCTCTGAACAATAAGGTGCGGCCACCTGTGGCCTATCTGGTTGTATGAAATCTCTTTTTAAATTTTTGTCAATAAACTTTCACAATTCCTCCATTTCACGTGGTGTCATTGAGTAAATTTGGGGTTTAGGGAGCTTCTCCCCCGGGATGATCTCGATGCTGCAATCAGTAACACAGTGGGGGGGGGGAATTTGTCGGAAGCCCTTTTACTGAAAACCTCCTTGAGATCCCAATATTCTTTGGGGATTTCTCTTCTCCTCTAATCTTTTCCTGCACTGCAGCAGCTAGGTTTGTTTCGGCATTGGCTATGTGGGACGTCCTCCCCTTCCCCTCAGGGGCTTTAGCGGGATGAATGCGCAAGCGCACTTTCCTCCAGTTCATGTAATGTTTCCATTTCTGTAGCCATGGTAATCCCAATATGAGGGCCCGATCCATCCCAGGTGCCATGATGAAACTCAAGGTTTCTTGGTGATCCCCCATCCACATTTCTATTGGTTCGGTTACAAAATGGGCAGGGGCACCCCCAATGATTAAACCATCCAACTGGCAAAAGGCAATGGGCACTTTCAAAGTTCTCAGTCTTAAACCCATTTTCTCCACAACCTCTGGGCTGATTACACATTGGGTGCATCCAGAGTCTATAAGGGCCAGCATCTTCCCCTGGGCTCCAGTTGATGGCACTTTTAATTCTACTGGGATGGTCATGGGGCCTGATCGGGGACTCACTGAGTGGTTGTCAGCTGAACCATGTTCCCTTTCCCCACTGGAAGAGGAGGGTTCCTTCACATCCTGGCCTGGAGGAAGGACATCAGCACCTCCCATGCCTTCCAGGGCAGTTTCACAGCGTTTTGCTAGCTGCCAGCCAGGTTCCTCCCTACCAGCTGGGGTCAGTTGTGGGCCATGCCTAGCGTAGCAGCTGGGCTCCCAATGTCCCTCCTTTTCTGCTTTTGGTGCCTCCTCAGACCTCCCCCTCATATGCACAAAAAAGTCACAGAACTCCTGTGTGTACCCAACCTCAGGCGTCCCCTCCTGGGTTAAAGGTATCACCCTGCTTTTCGCCTTTTGATTTAGGAGGGGGTCATCAAAACATTTCCTCAGGGCAGTCATAAACCCCTTATAATCCCTCAGCAGGGAGGAATCATAGTTACGCAAGGCTATCATCTAGGCAGCTGCTTTGCCTCCCAAATCCATAGCAACACTTCTCACTTTGGCAACTTCCGATGAGAAAACTTTCCCATACTGTTGCATGTAATCCCAAACTTGCAGTAAAAAAACCTCCCAGTTCTTTGGGATCTCCTCTGTAGTTCACTCCAAGTGGAGGAATTTGAGGCATTTGGTTCCTTCGGGGGCTGAACTGCTGCTGCTGTGGTTGTGGCCCAGGGCTGGGTTTCAACCGGTTCGCACCGGTCCCTGCGATCCGGTTGGTCGCCGAACCCGGAAGTAAGTAACTTCCGGGAACGGCGAAGCCCCCCCCCCCGCGCCCGCGCGCACCCGCACACCCGCGCCCGCTCCTTACCCGGTTTTTTTGAATTTCGCGCTTTCCACGCATGCGCAGAACGCCTGCGCGATCCTCCAGGAGCAGCTGGAGCATCGCGCAGATGCTAATACGCATGCGTGCGCCGTGTGCGTGCGTGAGGACGCCGCGTGCGTGCACGCGCGTGCCGCGTGTGTGCGTGAGGACGCCGCCGGCCTCGTTCCAACCGATCCGGTTGGAACGGGGCGAGAAACCCACCCCTGTTGTGGCCCCTCCCTCTTGCTCAGTTCCAGCGGCTGTTCCCAGGGACATTTCAGGGCTAACCAGGTCTTCTGCTCCCCCCTCCGCCTGCTTGGCTAATTCAGTCTCCCTTTCAGTGAGACTTACACAGATGCGCCATCGTTCCCAAGTCTCCTGAAGAAGGTGTAAAGCATGGGTCATCATGAGATCCTCTCTTTCAGCTGCCTGCCAGTCATCCTCTGGTTTTCGGCTGATTGGAATCCTTGCCATCGTCTTCTCCTGTTGGTTGCAGAGGTTTGACATTTGGGTGCTCCCCCCACAGAAGCTTTTAACTCCGGGATGGATGCAAAGTCTGATCTTGCTTAATGTCAAGCATGCCTCCTTCAATATACAAGAAAGGAGAATCTCAACTCCAATTTAATAGAGATAAAGTACTTTTACTAGATATGAAGTGAAAACAGCTAAAGGAAAGCAAGATTTGAGCCAGAAAGGTGGGAACATATACATATCAAATGTTTACCCAGCACCCTTCCTCCAATTCCCCAACCTATTATCCAATCTGCAACTCCCTAAGATGTAACGTGGGGTTCATCTTCAAACAGCCTCATCAAGTTGGTATACGGAACGGTTGGCCTTGACCAAGTCCAAACATCAGTCACCAACATGCGCAGAAGATGGTGAGAACAAGACTCCTCCAGTACAATATAATTCCCACCCCTAATACTATGCACCCCCCTTTCCTATGGCAACCAATAGCAAGCAAGTGTAGCAAGCAAAACAGAGGCTGGCACTGCCTTTCTCATGGTACATTTGCTGTTACCACCAGCAAAGAGGGCTGGGAGACAATGGCAGGGGTGGATCTTGCAGGGTGGAGGCCATCCCTCAAGGCTGGCCTTTCTCACCCTTTGTTGGCGGGGCCAAGAGAAAGAAGGGGGTGGTGTGGGGAAGCGCTCTCCTACCTCGCCGAGCCCTGAGCACAACAGCCCAACAGGAGGGGAAAATGGCCCAGCAGAAGTGCCCCCATTGGCAAGTTGGATGGTGGAGAGGTGTGGACCAGCTCTCACAGCTGGATGCTGTTCAGCACCTCCAGACATGAGCTGCCACCTTTGAAATGTGCTGCTTTCTGTTACGTGTGCCTTCCCCGAGCTGCAATGCCTGGGATCATGGGGGGGGGAGCAGATGTGTTATGGCTGCTCCCCCCCCCTCAGCAAGCCAGGCCTCGAGGAGTGTGGAGATTTGTGGGTGAGTGCTGGAGGGTCAGAAGACATGCTCCGATATCACCCCAACATGTGTTTCCAGCATGCATTCCTCTGTCCCAAAGTAGGATTGAGTGGTTTGAAGGGAGCAGGGGGAAGGATAGGAGGGAAGGAAAAGCCTGGTTGACTTTCCTTTGGTGGGAGACAGGGGAAAGACCCAACACCACATCCATGGCTTGCCCACTGCTCTTGCAGCGCCTTGCGCAGCACAGCAAAAGTATGCTTCACAATGGGGGAGACTGAATCCCCTCCTCCTCCTGGAGCTCATTTAACTGCTTCACAAGGTGCTGTGTGCAGCAGTTAGATTTAGCACACTCTTCACAATGTGGGGGGCACAGCATCCCCTCCTCCTCCTAGAGCCCATTACAACATGAAGCATCTGCCGCAGACAGGTCAGGCCAGCATCTCGGGGTGGAGAGCAAGTTGCACATCTTCCAGAGTGATCAAGACGCAGGCAAGACTAAGAGGTGCCGGAAGAAGCCTCTGTGAGATGAGATGCAAGTGCAGGGGCACT
The DNA here is from genome assembly GCF_009769535.1 of Thamnophis elegans. Taxonomy (NCBI): domain Eukaryota; kingdom Metazoa; phylum Chordata; class Lepidosauria; order Squamata; family Natricidae; genus Thamnophis; species Thamnophis elegans. The sequence goes on along the minus strand of NC_045551.1, from coordinate 16,633,968 downwards.
TTCCTCTCATTTGGAATGAGTCTCCATCCCCACCATTGCCCTTGCCTTCTAGCTTCATTTATCTGGGAACCTGGAATGACTCTTGATTTTAAATCATATGGTAAGAAGCATCCAAAGAAGAAGAAAGTCCATCAGAAAAAACCCTAATCCTTGCCTGTTTTTGAAAATGGTTCAAGAGGTAGCACACACACACACTTAAGAGAGAGGGGGGAAGAGAAAGAGATAAGAGAGAAAAAGAGAGAAAAAGAAAGAGAGATAAATGAGAAAATGACGGAGGGAGAGAATGAGAGTGAGGAAAAATAGAGGGAAACAGAGAGAGAAGGGGAAAGAAAGAAAGAAAGAAAGAAAGAGAGGGAGAGAGAGAGAGGAAAAGGGGAAACTAATGAAAGGGAGAGAAAGAGAGAAAAATGAGGAAGAGAAAAGGGGAAACAAGAGAAATGAGTGAGGGAAAAGAGAGGGAAATGAACAGAGAAGGGGAGAGAAAGGGAGGGAGAGGAGAAAGGAAAAAACAAATGAAAGGGAGAGACAGAAAGAAAAATGAGGGAGAGAAAAGGGGAAAAAGAGAAATGAGAAATGATGGAGAGAATGTGAGAGGAAAGAAACAAATGAGAGACAAGGGGGAGAGAGAGGGAGAGGGAGAGAGAAATGAGAGCGGGAAAGGAGGGAAAATTGAGAGAGAAGGGGAGAAAAAGAAAGAAAGAAAGAGAGGAAGGGAGAGGGAGAGTAAAAAGAGAAAAACAGAAGAGATATGGAGGGAGGGAGAGAGGGAGAGAGAGAGAGAGAGAGAGAGAGACCTATTTCCCACAGAAAACACCCGGAGTCACAAAACCTGGATAGGCATGGCTGGGGTGGATCATGTGACTGGGAGGAGTGATGTTGAGTTGGCCATGCTCACCAGGTTTTGTGGCTCCAGTGTTTTTTTTCCCCCTGTGGGAAATCGTTCCAAGTGGCTCTTTGAGTGTTTAAGGTTGCAGACCCCTGACATAGGTGCTATAAGTAAAAGCTGTATTAGCTTTCTGTCTTACACATATTCACAACATCATAGTTTTTAATACACTTGTTACCTCTGTGGGAAGCACCCCCTCCTAGAAAAATGAAATATTTTGAGGAATATTAAAAAGACAAGATATTATATTTCCCCAAAAGGAGAAATAGAGAACCATGCTCTTAAACCAGCCCCAGTCCGCCTGCCCCCAATCAGAAACTGAGGAGGCCAGCTTTTAAAAATGCAGGTTTGGTAATCCATTCAAGACAAGATATTTGAAACTCCTTGGCAGAATGGTAGGATTAGAAAGCACCCAAGATCCAACACAGGATGAAAGCCATTAGCTACAACAGGACTTGCCCAACACTCTTTCAGAACACCAGCCTCTCCCCTCCCAGTGCAGTCCAAACTTCCAAGTCACAGAAACCTGGGAATTCAGATAAACAGTAAACCAGATTGACCAGATTGCATTTCCTCTTTTGCCTATAGAGCCAGCTATAACCCCCACATGACCCCACAGGAATCTGACAATAGCCAATAGAATATTTTTAAAATATTTTTTAAAATATTTTTTCTTTAACATTCATAAATGTTTAGTGGACAGTGTATTATCTGGGTCAATATATTTTGCATACAATTCTGATAGGGATAATACCATTTAAATATACATAATACTTGTCAACTTCTAATATTTGTGTTTACATAGTAATATGTTCTATTATATTTCAGTATACATAATATTATTTTCCCAATTTCTACTTTCTACTTCTTTTTTCTAACATTTATTAGAATAACCACTGTGTTAAAAAGTATTCTATGTCTATCCATCATCTCTTGCCCTTTTTTAGAATTTCAACTCTAATTCGCTTTTTAACTAATCTGTTGTCAGCGTTTCAAGTATCATGCAGAATTAAATCAGAGTCCAAGGCAAAACGATCCTTAAAGTTCCAATTTAACAAATCAGACATCTTGATACATCTGTGGAATCCCTATTCTGGAAGTTACCTAGGATTCCCACCCAGTTGGAAGTTCATGATCTTGTCCCCACACCCACAAATCCATCACATGGTCCAATCTTCTTCTTCCACGCTGGCATCTCCACTGGCTGGTTCCGGTCAAGTGTCGAGATGTGGAGAAAAAAATAACCTTGAGCTTCTAGAAATGAATTTTTTGTTTTGAAAACAACACATTCCACCTCTTGCTATTCCCCCGCTTAATGAAAAGGCATACTAAAGATGAAATTAGAAGAGAGAGTGTGGCAGGCCAAAGATTCTTAAAGGAACCGCTGCAGGTCTGACATCTGTCCTGCTTCTCCTCTCATATCTTGCAACTCCTTTTGTCATTTTTATTTAGTCTAAATATTTCTGCTGCCACAGCAGCTGTCTCTTGCTGTTGGATATCTAGAGTACCCATCCTCAGTTCCCCCATAATTTTAAAAGAATCTTTCTCATTATTGTCTTTTCTATTTTGAATTCATAAAAAATATTCTATTTGTTCCGTGTTTGAAATTATTGCTGTCTCTTTTATCTTTTTGTCTACTTGTATCATTTTTTGAGTTATCTCCTGTATTTTTTCCTCAACACTTTCTGTTTTCTCCTTTATTTTCAGAATTTTTTGTTCATTGTTTATTGTCCTTTGTAGGGGCTTTCATAATCTCGCTGTATTTTGTATTAATGCCATTATCTCTTTATGATTCCTTGTTATATCTTCCTTAATGCATTGAAACATCAACAGTATTTTTTATAGATTTTTTTATAGATTTCTCATGCTGAGACATTTTTTGCTGAGATGCTACACTAATCATTGCTCAATATTCAACCAAAATTTCAATATTCCAATTCTCCAGAAACAACAAACCCACCAGTATTAATAAAATTTACAAGGTCCTGGAACTGTTCCTCAAACTGCCATAAATTTATAGTCCTTAAAATTATTCAATTTGTACTCTGATTTTTCCAAATTTTAAGTCTAATTCAATTTTTCTTTTTTCTTCTTAATGTTCCAAATTGGCCCACCAAATTTTCCCAATTGCCTTTAATCCACAAAGTCAGATATGCAATTTCAAAGATGTTTCTTGTTAATTGTATTCCACTTTGCCTTAAAAATCTTCAAATGGCTCCCTAATACTTCCAGGCAGCCAAAATTCCTGTTGATGTGAAACCAAAATAAAAAAGCCTTCCAGGTGTTGTTTGTCTTTCACTATTTCTTTTGTTATTCATGTAATTATCTCAAGTACTTCTTAGTCCAAGATTATTTCCATAAAACACTAATATCATACGTTTCACCAGTAGTTGGTGCCCCTCAGGGGTGGGTTTCTCACCCCGTTCCAACCGGTTCGGTTGGAACGGAGCCGGTGGCGTCATTGTGCATGCGCGCAGTGCACACATGCGTATTAGCATCTGTACGATGCTCCAGCTGCTCCTGGAGGATCGCGCAGGTGCTGTATGCGTTCTGCGCATGCGTGGAAGCGCAGAACTCGTCAAAACCGGATAAGAAACGCAGGCGGGCGGGTGGATCCTTCGGCGTTCCCAGAAGTTACTTACTTCCGGGTTCGCCGACCAACCGGTTCGCGGGGACCGCCGCGAACCGCCTGAAACCCACCCCTGGTGCCCCTGCTCTAAACTCCAGCTTTAAATACCATAAAACTCTGTAAAACTTGGGGAAAAGTAGAAAAAATGAAAAGCAAAATTCCTCTTTCTTTAGATGAATCCTTCCAATGATCAAATGATATTATCCACAAATTAAATCCCTTTTCACACTGCTAACAGTCCAATCTTTCTTTATTTTAAAGCTTCACAATCTTCCCTTAATAGTTTGTTTCATTTTTAGGTCTATGATCTTTCTCCATGTAATAAATCACTGCTTTCTTAATATTTTGGAGAACCTTTTTTTGAGAGGGCTTTAAGTTTCTAACATAGAATTTGAAAGTTATATCACCCAGTTTCAATCCACTGCCCACAACTGGCTCTAGCATACATTCTTCTTATTCCAGTTGTCACAGTTTCGGTCTTGCCAAAAATGGCCATCGTTTCTGCTGCCGATCAGGAGGGTTTTCTTTGGATCAAATGAGGAAATTGCTGTTTCCTTGTGAGCTGCAAAGCATCCCTTCTTTCTTCACACCCCTCCAGGGTGGCTTTGGCCCCATAGCATCTCCTGGCAAACAGGTATTGGTTGGGTTTCGCAATGCCCCCACAGAGCTCCATTATCCCATATCCATCCTGCTGTAACACCAACTGGTCTCTCAACAGCCAATAGAATATTAAAGGACATGTTCTTGCACTGGAACAGGAAACTCAAATACAAAGCCCAAAGAAGGTATAAAAACCTATCCACTCTCAAACTCCATTTTGTCAGTGACCCAGGACTGCTTTTGGTTCTGTTCATCATTAAACTTTATTTCCAATCAGCCTTTATGTTGCGTCCAGTCTTTTTCTCCCAGCTTGAAACTGAACCAGATGTAGTTTCCTTCCAACACCCCCTTTACCAAAATCCCCATGAATTGCAGGCTGAATGAAAAAGTGAGAAATATGAAGTAAAATTCCTAATAACTAGTATTTTGTGAATCACAAAAGTCTCAGTTTTATAACATGAATCTTTATGGATTTTTTAAGATGTTCAAATGCCTGCATCATTCTAACAAAATAGATATAGATACAGACAACAAAACTATAAAGGTGCTCTAATGAGGTCAGGTGTTCTAATGGGTTTTTATAGCAGAAAGAAGCATATGTCTAGCATAAACATATTATTTGATTTGGATGATTATGTGTTATTAAGAGCTGTGGTGACGCAGTGGTTAGAATGCAGTACTGCAAGCTACTTTGCAACTGACTGCAATTTGGCAGTTCAATCCTCACTGGCTCAGCCTTCCATCTTTCCATGGTTAGTAAAATGAGGACCAAGATTGTTGGGGGCAATATGTTGACTGTGTAAACTGCTTAGAGAGGGCTGTAAAGCACTATATACTGTGTTTCTCTGAAAATAAGACGGGGTCTTATTTTCTTTTGCCCCATGAAATATGGCCTTTGGCTTATTATAGGGGGAGGGCTTATTGTTTTGGGGTTGCCGGGCAGCTGCTCCCTTGCGAGCAGGCTCCTGAAGAGTTGGGCACAACCTCAGGGGCAAAGCAGCCATGAGGTGACCACGGTCACAAGCAACTGCCCAGCAAACCCCCTCTCCAGCCGGGCAGAGCGCCATTTACTGACCTAGGGGGTATCCCTAAGGTACGAAGGCATGTGGCGCTCTGCCTGCTCCCCAGCTCCCATGGCTTGGCACATTAGGGATACCCCCTAGGTCAGTGAATGGTGCTGGAACACTCTCTGTCCAGAAGACTCTCTGTCTGGCAGCCGGCACACAACCATAGAGCACACTCCTAGAGCAGCCGCTGCTGGAAGACTCGGCAGTGATCAGTGCTTGGAGCGTGGCGGCAGTGGTGGTACCTTGCAGGGAGAGCTGGGCCAGGGCATGGTGAGGCTGGGAGGAATGCTTGCTGGGGGTGGAACAGGTGCTCGTGCAACCCCCTCTCCAGCTGGGCAGAGCTCCATGCAAAGATATAAAATCGGTTAACAACCGGTTCTCTGCTGTAATGACTGGATGAGTAGGTGTGGCTGAGTGGTCATGTGACTGGGTGGGTGTGGCCAACTCAATGTCACTCACATTGAGGCAACCTCTCACCTTGCTTGGTCACTCGCTTGGCTTCCCAGCCTCTCGCCTCACCTCCAAAAATTGTATGCAAAATGGAATTGCTTGAGAAACTCTGACTCCAAGTCACTTGGGTTTAAATCTGATTTAAACTAAACTAATCCACTCCATGAGCCAAATATCAAAGATCTACAGATCTTTCTTTAGTTGTACCAACCATATCCCATTACTACAATCTATTAAAACTATACAGGCAGCCCTCAATTTGCAACAATTAGGCTAAGAACTTCTGTTGCTAAGTGAGGCAGTCATTAAATGACTTGTACCCAATTTTATGACCTATTTTGTCACAGCAGTTAAGCAAACTGCCATGGTTGTTAAGTGAATCCAGTTTCCTACACTAACTTTGCTTGTTGGAAGCCAGTTGAAGAGGTTGCAAATGGCAATCATTTGACCCCAGGACACTGCAACTACATGCTGGTTGCCAAGTGCCTGAATTTTGAACATACAACCGCAGGAATTCTGCAATGATTGTAAGTGTGAAGGCCAATCTTAAATCACTTTTTTCAGTACCACTATAACTCTGAAGCAATGGTTGTAAGTCAAGGACTATCTGTGTTTATAACAATAAAAGTTATCCTCAGATAACTTTTGCACCTGCCTATTTATAGTTACGTAACAAAAAACAGATTTTTCTTTTCATACCTTTTGTAGATATGGGAGCACCTTGGATATAAAGTCAAGTTTTATAACACCCTATTGTCCAATGAGCACATTGATTAACAAAATTAATAAGGGTTTATTAATAAATGCAGTGGATTTCAAGAACTATTTCTGATTATGAAATATTAATTATTAGCTTGATTAAGTAATAAGTGCTATGAATTGTGAACACCGTACATACAGAGTACATTATATAAATTTTTACATCAGCTGTATTTTCCAAAGATATAATGCCAATTATAAAGATTCTGTTTCACTGAGCAGTTTCATTTGAGAAATGATTCCATACCACAAATTCAGCTGTTTTTTGAACTTACAGTTGACCAAACTATAAAGATTGTTGCAAATTTTGCGTGTTGTGTTTTTGATTTGATAAATTACTATCTAAAATAATGATAAACAAGGCAAAGTTCAGCATTTATGTGATAAATGCATTTTTATGCCCCTTCATTTTTTTCTGCTTTTGAAATATTACTCTTAACAACAATAAAAAGAAACACTTTTGTGATATCATTTCTTGGTTTTTCTCTTCATTTTCTTATCCCAATTTTCTCTGTATGTTTTTACTTCTTTTCTGTGGCCTGTGTCTTGCAGGAAAAGACAAGGTTAGGGATGCTTTGAATCCACTGTATGAAGACCAGACAGATTTTTTTGTTCTGCTTCTTTGTCTGATGAGTGGTTGCGGTAAAGAAACATGCTTATTCCACCCCCACCCCCACCCCATACCTTTCTCCCAAGGACTCTGCAGATACTCTGATTGTCTAGGGCTGAAAAGTACAACATGGGAAGTTACCAGTTTATATGTTTGTGTTCTGTGATAATCCCGTGTGGTTGCATTAAATAGACAATGCAGTATCCAGAGATGCCCCTTTAGTATAGAACTATATTATGAATAATAGTGGATGAAGTTGCAGAAGCTAGGGATAATAAAAGAACTGGAACAGCAATTTCAACTCCTCCAAATTTCCCAATCCCTACTTATCCCGAGAGTTTCCCTCCTGTCTCCAGGGCTGCCTGACTCATAGTTGAGAAGGTTCAGTAATAGAGGAGGAGGACCAGGACCCTTCACTGTGCCTCATTGCTCTTCACTTCTCCGCCCTATGCTCTGCTGCTGTTGCCACCATGGCTGCTGATTGTTTAGCAGGTGGCCTTGGCTATAGTGGGCAGCTTTGTTGATTTTTTTGTCCACCCCAATCCATGAGGGAAAGAGAGATGGAGGAACGGCCACACATGGCTGGTGCACTTGGAGGCAGGAGGAGGTGTGGCACAATGGCGCTGTTCACTGTCGAAGGAGTCACCGACAGACGGACCAACCTGATTGAAGCTGAGCCCAATGTAGGGGAGACTGTGGGGTTAGTTTGACCAGGCAAATTATTCCCCCCTCCCACTATCAAAATGGATCCTGAGTGCTGTGCTGCAATGTAGATATGGGAAATGGAGTGGCCAGCATGAGGGAAGGAGGAGAGAGAGCCACTCCGTTGCCTGTTTCACTATTGCAGTGCTGCGCAACGCCACGGAGCTTTCCCCACTCACCAACACCTAAATGTCCATGCTTCCCCCAAGCATTTCTTTCCCTACCTGATTTCTAGCTCCGTCATGTTCCTCTGTTGTGTTTCTCACCATTGTGTGCAGGGAAACAAAAGTTTGTGGGACTAAAAAAATGTTAATTCAATAAATTCCAACTTCACAAGATCTTTTTCTTTCACGAGAAGTTGGAATTGATTGATTTAACTTTCTTTTTAGTCCCACAAACTTTTGTTTCTGGCAGAAGCGGGCCAGGAGGGAGGGTGCAGGAATGGCAGCAGCTCTGAGGACAAATGTGGGAGAGGAGGAGGAAGAGGAGGAGGAGGAGGAGGAGGAGGAGGAGGAGGAGGAGGAGGAGGAGGAGGAGGCAGGGTGCTGGGCTGGGCCCGTGGAGAGAGGGAGGGTCGCCTTCCTCATCCCGCCCACTTGCAGGCTGCTGCCCATGAAGAGGATGCCCGGGTAGCCGCGCAGTGTGTCAGCAGCAGCTAATGGATGCCATACAGGAACTGGGTCTGAGCCTTTCTTCACAGGAGCCCCAACAATGCTTCCAGCCTTCTTAGGGCAAAGGCAGCTCTGGGTGCTAGATCGCCCCCCTGGAAAGCCCGTTGTCTGCTGAGGAGCACAGCTAAGGCCTTGCTCGCTGTCTGCTGAGGTGTCTGGACTCCCGGTGAAGGATGGGATCCTTCAGGCACTTAGCTTAGCCACCTGCTTAGTAGCTCCAGACTCTCCCTTTGGATGCTTTGTCAGAGCTGCCTTTGAGTTTTGCCTGCACCAATGTCACTTACTTGGAGAGGGTGATGTTGGTGGTTAGAGGAGTGCCAAGATGCCAAAATGGCATCTATTGGCATCCTTTAGCATACTAGTATGAGGTTGGGACCTTCTTCTAGGTTCAGAGATCTTTTAACCAATTTGTTTCCTTCTTACAATTGTCTTAACAGCTGTTATTGTAATATTGCTTTTTCTAACTCTTTGTTAAGTTCCTTTCTGAGATTTTTTTTGTCTTTCTCTTTTCTTCTTGGCAATTTTTACAGTTTGTTCTTCCAGTTTGCTTTCTTCTCTTTCTTCATTTCTGGTATGTGAATCACATTCATTCTTAACAGCTTCTTTAAGTTCATTCCATAGTTCTTTTGCTTTACTATCAGTGACATTGAGGACTTCAAAGATATTTCTGATGTTCTCCTTGAAAATGATGGGTATTTGTTGAGGATCATAGTGTGGAAACTGACTTGTCTTTCTTTTTCTTCTTTAGCTTAACATGGAACTTGCACATGAGCAGCTCATGAGCTGTTCCACTGTAGCACCTGGCCATATCTTTGATGCCGCAATTGAACTCCTCCTCTTCCCTTTAGTAATAATGTGGCTAATCTGATTTCTATATATATCATGTGGTGATGTCCAGGTATATTGGCGTCATTTTGATTGTTTGAAGACAGTTTTAGCTGCAAAGAAATAATTGGAGAAGCAGAAATTGACAAGTTGGTTTCCTGCTCCATTTTAGTTTGCTAAACCATTAGATCTACTACATTTTCCTTGTTCATGTTTGCAATTTTGGCATTCCAGTCTCCATCACAAGCAGTACTTTTAGCTTGCATATTCTGACAATTTTAAATTGAATTTGATCATAAAAGTCATCAACTTCTTCTGCATTAGTGATTGGAGCATGAATTTGTTTCTTTTTAATAATGATTATATTTTAAGACAAAGTGATAAAAATTAATGAGAACTAATATTAAAGTAGAAGAGTAGTAGGAGATAAAGAGTAAAAGGGAGAGAGAGAGACAGAGAGACAGAGAGACAAAGAGACAGAGACAGAGAGACAGAGACAGACAAAGGACAGAGGTGCAAAAAAATCCTAAAGAAATAGAAATACAAAAAAGACAAAGAAAAAAGGAATAACCTCTGAATTCTTTTACAGCAAATATAAATGAAAGTTACAGTTACAACATGAGATCACTTTTAAAACAATCTATTCATATTATCATTAAATTCATATATAGTAATTTGATTTTTTCCCCATTTTATGTAAAAAGTCCACGGAGTGTTTCCATAGCATTAAAGTTAATAATGTCTTTCTCTAAGCAATGCTGTCAATTTTGCTATCTCAGCCAATTTCATTATATTTATCAACCATTCTTCTATTGTACAGTAGTAAGTATTATTGACTCTTTCCACCATTGGATATACCATGTTTCCCCAAAAATATGACCTACCATAAAAGTAAGTCCTAGCTTGATTTTTACACATGTGCCCAATATAAGTCCTACCCTCAAATAAGCCATAATTAAGACCCCACCCACTCCAGGGTGCACGGATAAAAATTAAGCTAGGGTGGGGGAGGGGGAGTGGAGCTGCCCTACTACTTACCTTCGGACAGTTTCAGGCAGGTCTCACATCTGCCTTGCCGGCCCATTTCTTCTGCAGACGGCAAGGCTGGAAAGGCTTTCCTGAAGGCCCTGCAGCTGATAACAGAGCTCTGGATTGATATGGAGCTCTGTTATCAGCTGTAAAGGCCTTCCAGAAAGCCTTTGTGGTCTTGCCGGCCACAGTACTTCATGGTATTTGAGTCTTGCATTGGTAATATTAGAATGTAATGTAATGTAATGTAGCGTAGCATAGCATAAGCTAAGATGATAAGTTAAGAGATATAAGATAAAGGATAAGATAAGATAAAAGAATAACGACTGATGAGCTGATGATAATATTTGTTTTCTTCTTTCATTTTCTACACATAATAGTGTCTGTATCATTTAGGATTATTTTTCTCAAATGGTTAGAATATTTATAAAAAATAAAAAGAAGTATTTCTGAATCTGATGTCATGTTATTTCTCTAATGAAATAAATTCATTGCCATATATAAAAAAGTATAAAAAAGTCGAACTACTAATATCATTCAAGTATAATATTTCAATGGAGTGTAAATGAATCTGAGCAAAATAGCTGCCTCTGGTTATTACATTAATCTTCATTTTTAGTTTTTGTCCGTACTCTCTGAATTGTCAAGATTTTCTGTATATCATTTCTTTCATTGTTCTTATTTCGTTGTGTTTTTTTCCTCTTTTGTTTTTAATTCCATTGTTCTTTATTTGTTTTTCATCGCAGTGTGTACATCTTTCAAAACTGATCACAATGGATGGTATGCAGTCTTTGAGAAAGGGACAAGGTGAGAAGTAACAATAAGCGTTAGTGCCTTAGGAGGTTTCAGAAAGCATCATGAAATAATGCTTTCAGCCTTTTCACTTTTACACTTAAAAAGACCTTTGAGGGCTAAAGAAGTCTAAGTGGTAATGAGGTTTTTGTTTTTGTTCAAACAGGTTACTACAAGTTTAGATATAGTAAGGGCATTGGCATCAGGCAGCACAAGCTAGCAGCAAAGGGTTCATTGGTTTAAATTCTGGATTGTGAAACAGCATACAATAAAATATTCAGACCTCTAAATATCCTTTAAAATCGAGACAGAACAGGAACTCAGAGTCTTTGAAGAAAATCAACTGGCTTGTTTGCAGGTAAATCCTTTTTCCTGCTTAGAACAGGAAGAGCTGCAGGTTGAAGGTCCCAGCTGCAATACTAGGCATTCTCTGCCTAAAACCTTGAAGAACAGCTGCCAGCCTTTGATGTGTGTTACAATTCAGAGTGCTGGGGACACCTCGGAACACAGGTGCACCCTTGAACTCTTGTTTGTTAGGGTTTTTTTTGGTCTGGTCAATGCTTTGTGAATTTTAAAAAAAATATATTGTTCTGGCCTCCAGCCCTGATTTGCAAATGGGCCTAGAAATATTTTAGGAAAGAAAAGAAATGTTTGGAAAAATATGCAGAAATTTCCTAGAGATTTCAAAGAATATGAGGGTTTTTTGTGCGGGTGGGTGGGAAGATGATTTGTAACAGATATAAAAACAAATGAAATGATTGATTCAAACTGTACTAATTCTGCTATCCCTACCAATGTCAAGGTGATTGCAGGATCCAGATTTCACAATAGGATCCTCAAAAGGCTGTGGCATAATTAATTTTGTATGTATTCTGCCTGTTACTGAAAATTTGAAAGAATTTTCAGAAGCAGAAGCTCGCAAATACAGTTTCATTGATGGTGTCCAGCTGGAGCTATGTAGTGCTTGTTGGGGCCTATGGATCCACCAAGACCTCTCTTAGCATGGTTCAAGTTCCCCTCTTAATTCTAATTTTAAATTTTCAGAAGCTATTTATTTTGTAAGCCAATTAAAAAAGAAAGTAAAACAAACAATGGGATAATCTTACTTTTCCAGAATAACCTTGGATTCTGTAGAAGAATGTCTTCTTAAAAAATAACAAGGTCAGGAAATCAATGTTGAGCATGAGTTTTGTAATCTTTCAAATCTCTTTAACTGTGGTGGCCTTGGAGACATCTGTATTTGCTTCTGTTTGATGAAGTAATGTGTTGCAACTCTCTATATGTGTTTCTATGTCCCACTTATAGCAATAGCAATAGCAATAGCAGTTAGACTTATATACCGCTTCGTAGGGCTTTCAGCCCTCTCTAAGCGGTTTACAGAGTCAGCATATTGCCCCCAACAACAATCCGGGTCTTCATTTTACCCACCTTGGAAGGATGGAAGGCTGAGTCAACCCTGAGCCGGTGAGATTTGAACAGCCGAACTGCAGAACTGCAGTAAGCTGAAGTAGCCTGCAGTGCTGCATTTAACCACTGTGCCACCTCGGCTCTTATGTTGTATCTATGTATGTATGTATATGACCACTGGGAACTACAGACCAGGCTGTATTGACTCTGATCAGGCAGTGGGAGAGAAGGAAGTTTAGAATGAAGCAGTTGCTAATATTCAGAGCCATTGCCCAATTCCCTTTCTCAGAGAGATGCAATCAGGATTTTTTCTAGCTCCCCAGGCTCACCATTTTTAAATTTTCACTGCTGGATTCTCTGCCTATCCCTATAATACAATATAGTAGGGGTGGGAAGTATTTGATGTCCTAAAGGTGCTTTTTCAAAAAGCAACTGGACTTTCTTAGGTTTTTCCTTGATACAAGAAGAAGAAACCCAATAAGCTTCTTAAATTCTGAGTGGAACTTCTTCAGTTCAGCTTCCTGTTTTCAAGGAAAAAAACCAAGAAAGTCCAGCTGCCTTCATTTGTAAAAGTCCAGTTGCCTTTTAAACAGCACCTTTGGGACAACTATGACCTGGATGATTGAGAATCTCCATAGAAATATTTGATGCTGCAGGTATTGATGAATTGTAATCCCATTAACTCCAGAGAGCAAGATCTAGAGAGCCATAGGTTCCTTAAGCAAAGAGCATAAACCTTTTTAAACTTTGAAGTTTTTAGAGATCATTTCTAGATTATCAAGCTCTCAAAGGATCTTCCCAGCTTCTACCTCCAATAACAACACAGTTGTCTGCCACCCTACATTTGTGATCTCCCACTTAGTTTTTAATCTGTATTTTTATTTAAAAGACAAATGTGCTGGAAATTGGTCTGATAAATAACTATATGCCTAAGGTGACCAGACGTCCCGATTTCAGTGGGACAATCATTAACAATTTGTCCCATGTCCTGGGCAGTTTTTAAAAAGTCCTGGCTTCATGTTGAAAGCCCAGTGGATTTGTTTAAGAAATCCTAACTGGGGCAAGACAAAAGACACTCTGTCTAACCTCTCTCTCTCTGTCTCAGTACTTTCATTGAAGATATTAAAAGGTTAAAGCAACAAAACGGACCCCCTGCCCCTTTTACCTCATTTTATAAGAAAAAATGACCAAGCACCATAGAGCTGCAGGAAACACTTGGCTAGAGAGGTCCTGGATTTTCCGGAGGGGAGGGGCACAGAGGTTGGAGGTGTAGAAAAAATGGTGGCAAAGTTTCTTTGAAAAATGTTTCCCTGATTAATTTCACCATTTCAATTTGCTCAGTTCTTTGTATTAACATCTACATCATTCTGGGTACACTTGGAGTGCAGGCCTACTGGTAAGTGAGCTGGGTTTTTTATTTTTATTTTTTTAATGTATTTTAAAATAATATTTTATTTATTGTGCATAGGATTTTTTAAAATTCTGTGTGGATTCTTTTTTTAAATTGTCTTAGACTATTTAAAAAAAGATTCTATCCAAAATAAATTGAAGTGAAACCATGTTTAAAAATTCTATGCACAATACTTTGAAATATATTGTGCATAGAAAGAATAGTTTGAAATGTTTTACTTCAATTTATTCTGTGTGGATTCTTTTTTTAAATTGTCTTAGGCTATTTAAAAAAAGATTCTATCCAAAATACAAAATACCAGCCTCAGTTATTCACTTAAGAACTGTGGCAAGAAAGGTGGTATAATGGGCTTAGTGACCAGAGTTACAATGGCATTGAAAAAAGTGACTGATAACCATTTTTCACACTTAGTGACCATTTTCACACTTAGCAACCGTTGCAGCATCCCCATGGTCACATGATCAAAATTTTGATGTTTGGCAACAGATTCGTATTTATGATGGTTTCAGTGTTCTGGGGTCATATAATCACCTTTTGACAAAGTCAAATGGGGAAACCAGATTCACTTACGTTACTAACTTATCAGCTGCAGTTATTCACTTAAGAACTGTGGCCAGAAAGGTGGTATAGTGACCAAAGTTACAATGGCATTGAAAAAAGTGACTGATGACCATTTTTGACACTTAGCGACCATTTTCACACTTAGCGACCATTGCAGCATCCTCATGGTCACGTGATCAAAATTTTGATGTTTGGCAACAGTTACAATTTATATTTGTAAATTGTAGTTATGTTGAAATAAAAAAATATTACAATACTATTTTTGCGTTGTATGAAAATTTTTGTTGCTCCATATAAAATTTTTAATCAACCCCCCCCCCCAGTCAAAGGTGTCCCTCTTTATCAATCTGAAAATCTGGTCACCTTATATATGCCCTATGTGATCACTTTGATATTAGATTTAACCCTTACATTTGTGCACATACATTTGTGGTGATTAAATAATATTTCTGAAATTATATTTACAACTATTATACTTTGATATGCTTCTGAAATTATCATGCTGGCAGCTTTTTTGTCTTCAGAACTGAATACTTGTAAGACTAGGAGTAGGGTTTATCATATTTCTAGTTTTACTTGCTATGCTTTGAATGTTCAGTATGATGTTTAAGCTAGAAGAATTAAAAGCCTGTACTTGATCCACAAAATCCGTTCTGCACACACACACCCCACAATCTGAATGGAGCGGCCTAGATAAATAAATAAATACTGTTATATGAATAAATAAATATTTTAGCATAAATACTACTGTACCATTTCATTCCTGAATATTATAACTGCATCAGAAAAAGTATTAATCTGCTATCCAGGTTTTGCGGCTGATTTTGTGTCAATTACATATAAAACTTTCATTTACAAGATGAACCTGTGCAGGTTGAGCATTTTTCTAAAAACTGACACAACCAATCTAAGGATTGCTAGCTATGCATGTTCTCCAAGAAACAATACTGATGAAGTTACAACACAGAACAATGCTAAGAGGAAAACAGATGAGATCATCACATTTAAAAATGCCATTGTAAGTCAATATTAAAAGGTTCTGCAGTCAAAGTTTCAATCAAGGGTATAGTTTTGAAAGGTATGCTGCGATGAACTGTGTGCTGTGATACAGTAAGTAGTTTTTCTTCCTGTTGTCAAAGAATATTAAGGCAGCTGGCCCAGGAAAAGCCTTGTTGTGGTTTTTCAGCCCCTGATCCCAACACAGCAGCAGAACACTGGCTGGTCTGGAATGTGCTGTAGCAGGTGGAAAGGTCAAAACTCTTGCTGCAAATGCATGTGATCCAGTTCTTGTTATCTGAACCCCTTAGATGCTACAGCACAGCTAGAAGTGCTGAGGGAATGCATTAGGCAGGCAAATTTCTTCTGTATTCCTTTTGCCTTCCATAGAATAGTTATTATAACACTTTTATTTTCAAACTCTTTTGCTTTGCATACCACAAAAACTCTGCATGGTTTATATGAATGGCTGAGGTCTCAGTGCTATGGAGAGAGTTGTAATGAAACAAGAGCTCAGCATTGATTTGAAAATCAAAATCAAAAATCAGATCTATGCACTTTATGAAACTCAGTATTCCTTGCCAGAGAGTTAAAATGGAAATTGTCATCTAGGAAGTATAGATGTGACCATACAGTCATATATTCAGGTTAGGATATGAAATATCACACTTCCTGAAGTTACAGCTTGACAAATAGGCTGGAACGTAAGATTATACTTGCAAGGTATAAGGTTGAAGAACGCTTGTTTAGATATAACCAGAAATGTAGTTCATGAGAAGCCTTAGCTGGTCAGTGGAAAGTCTTAGAAGCCATTGCAGAACAGCAAAATCTCAGTCTAATTTATTTCCCCCAGATTGGAGCTTTCCAGATCTGTTGAAAGGCACCATCTGAAAGGCACCATATTATTCAAGTTATGTTCAATCAGAACATTTTGATTAGATGTAATTAAAATAAAATAAAATATTCCACATCTAATGCCCAAGACTTTGTCAATCATCCTGGTGCCTTAACATTAGTCAAAACAATGAAAATAGTTAGACAGCTGAATCTATTTAATTCCAGTTGCTGTTGTTCCTTTCTAGTTATAGAGCAAGATACTAAGGCATATTTTAGAAATGAAAGTTGAAAAAAAAATCAGGCTGCTGATGGACTCCCTCAAAGGTTCATTAAGGTGAATTGGAATTCTGGGATTTGCAGTTCTAATTTTGTGGGTGCCAAATGATGAAATACTGAGGCAGACCTTGAGTTTTCTTAATATCTGTAGTGGGTACTTGGTTTCAAAATAAAAGTAGGGATTAGCACCATTATAAATACATTGGTGTTTGATAACAATACTTGCTTAGAGGCAATGCTACCAGTATTTTTTCATCCATGAAAACCTTTACAAATTTATAAGGTTATATCAATAATGGGAACATAGTGTGAGAACCCCCCCCCTTTCTAGTGAATGAAATATTTTGGGGAATATTAAAAGAGGCAGAATATTATATTTTCACAAAGGAGAAATTGAGAAAGCGTTCTTAGAGGCAGAAAGCAGCCCCAGCAAATGCATGAGGTCTTTAGAGATGGATATTTTGTGCCCATTGAGAAAGCCTATTTACAAACAAAACACCTTCACCTCCAGTGAAGGGATTAAAATTTACATTCTTCTCCACCTAAATTCTAAGAACAGGACATGACCTTTAGGACATAATAGAATTAACCCACCACCATTAGAATAGCAAATGATACAGAGCTCACTACATTTCCCAACCCCTTAGGGGCATTTCAGACATTGCACAACTCCCAGCAGCATCACAGAATCCTATAAGAATCCTATCCACTCATTCAACCAATTTGTCAGCTGTCACAGAACCAAATATTGCTTCTACTAATCAATAAATGGAATCCTTATTTCCAATCAGCCTCCATTTTATTTCCTGCGCCTTTCTCCTGGCTTGGAACTGAACCAACTGGATTTTTCTTTCTACCATAGGATATTATTGACTAGCATACAATGGAAAATAAAGCCAATTTGAAACCAATGGATACATACCAATTTTACATATTTTCTTTTAGTTGCTCTGAATTATTGCTTTGTTTGTGATATTTTCCTAATAGTTCAGTCAAAAATTACAAGTTAATTGATGATATATAAAAAATGTGAATAACTCATATAGCTCAGATGTTGCACATTAAAACTCCACAGTACCTGTGGTGCACGTCTAAATTTTGTGTGTGTGTATTTTACAAGTTTGTTAATAAAATTTTTTTTTTAAAAAAAAGAAAACTTCACAATACCTTGTGATACTGTCAGCCAAGATATCATTCAGAATGGCAAGATGGGGTAACTTTTGAGAGTACTGCATTATGAAGGTTCAGCCCAAATCACGTAGGATGTCCTAAGGGCTCAAACAGCACCAATAGGCTGTTTGAACTCCATAGGCTGTTTTAAAATGTAAAAAATATGGTTGAAACATCTTTACAGTGCATAAAAAAGAATGGAGCATCAGTTGATTAGAAAACACTAGTAAAAATATTGGTATTCGAAGAATAAAAACAAACTAGGCCATGTGTTAAACTGAACTGAAACTAATAGTGCCCATGTTATAAAAGAGATACAACCTTCTGGTTTTATAAATATTAGGAGAATTAAATATAATAAATGCCAGCAAATTAGGGAATCTGTGAGTTGCTCATCAATTCTAGTATGGAATGGAACAGGATAGAATTCTCAAATCATTGACAAATATTCCCTAAATCACATAGTGTGTTCTGGATCCCAGAAAACCAGTATGATACTATTTAATAAGCTGGTTTAGATGATGGATTACTCTAGCAAGGAAATTACATTTTATTGGCTGCTCTTTTGAGGAATCTGGCTGTCTAGCTGTCTTGTTAAATAAGAAGTGAAATCTGATGGCACTTTAGATTAATTATTTAGTTAGTGTGCCCATAATGTTTTGCATAGGAAATAATCAATTAGCTTGTCAGATATAAATGCAACATTTGCCAGGTGCAGTTTTCATTATGATTAGGAGGTTAGATCAAATGACCGTTCTCTAACCCTTATCCTAGAATGAGGAAGATAATGTTTCCAGAGATTCCTAATCCAAACTGAAAAAAACCATGGATGTGTAAATAACATGTTCTCATTTTAACATTCATTATTTTAGTGTTTTCTTAAATTGTTGTGTTATGATTACACTTACTTTCATTGATATCCCCTTGTTTCTATCTGAAATGGAAAGTCCCTTTGTTGCTCATCTACCTACCTACCCTTGATGTGCAATGAGATTCAGGAGGGAAAGAAAGCAGGTTGTTATCAATGGATGGCTGTCATCCTCTGGGGCATATCTCCCAGTCTGCTGAATAGATGCATTAGTCTTGTTTGTTAATGTGTATGACTGCACAACTAATAGGTCTCTACATTCTTATTATTATTTTCAACTCGGTAACCAAATAAATAAACAAAACTAAATAGAGACATTTTAGTTTCCTGCAGGACAATGGAATATTGTCCAGGGATTAATAATTTGAAGACAGACATACAATGCTAGTTGTGTGTCCTTTTTCTTTCATTGTAATCTTGCTGACATACTAAACAACCTCAATGAGTGCATGCAATTATAATTTGGTTTCTGAAATGATCTCATAGGACTCCATTCAGTTGTTATTTATGCATTGGTAATAAATTGCGGGACAGAGAGGACTAATACAATGGCATATCGCTAACCAACTGTTCAGAAACAGCCCAAGACACCTCATGCCACAAATGCTTAATCCACAAATAGATCTGTAGAGAAAGTACAGTTAATGAATACATAGCAATGCTCCTGTGGGAACTCTGCCACTGTTAAATTTGTAACCAATTAGTAGTGTTGCACAATTCCAGCAGAGTAACCCCAGTCTCCATAGACCCAGTATACAGACTGAAATTAGTTTAAACAAATACCCCTTAATCACTTGTTCTTGGCTGGTACAGGGCTCCAACTGCTAAGTGTTAATAGCACTGGGAAATTCCAATTCCCCATTTCAAGAGTTTATATGAGCCCTGTTTATGAGAATTTTTATTCTGCATTCATTTTAATCACTGTGCCAAGGTAAAAATTTCCTCTAGAAACAAGTGTGGTGTACACCTTTTGTTAGACTGTTATGTTATTTTTCTTTTGGCTTTCTTTGCAGTATGGTACAGAATTTAAACGATCACAGTAATTGGGAGGCTGGCAATAGTTGTCAACTAACAGAGCCTAGATTTGAGTTTTTAACAACTTTCAGAGCTTATTGTTTTCCTTGATGGTAGAAGGTTGTTTTGTTGTCATTCTTTTGCCATGAAAGATTAACTAGAAAGACCAGGTCCCTTTTAAATCACTGAAATATTTATTTATGTGAAATTACGTGTGCATGTTCTGCCCTCTACTGGCAAATATATTTATTACTACATCTTAATTTTTTTTAGATTGGAGGCTTTATAGTAATTCAAGTCAAATCAAATATTATTTGTGGTATAATTTTCTTATGCCATATATGGAAAAAACAGATTTTTCAGAATATTTTATTGCCTAGAGTGCTTTCAATTGAAATGTATATTTTCAGATCTTTTTCCAGCTTGTAGAAAATCTGAACATACAAAAACCGCCACCCTTTGGTGATTCATTATAGAACAAATACATATTAATATGAGTTGTGGGATGCCTGTTTATATTAGCTATAGCAGTACTGCTGGAACTGTCATTTCACTTAATATTATTTTTCATAGTATGATTTATTCATTGACTAATTTTTCTGTTGTTTGAGGTTTTAATTCAATATTGCCAACAGTCTTTGTGGAATGTGGTAGCATTTAAGAATAGAAGCGTAGATAGATGATAGATAGATTATATAGGGATATAGACAGGCAGAAAGATATATAGACAGAGAAATATAGTATATAAGAATAATCAGAGAATATATTCATCCTAGTTAATAACAGTGATGGGTAGAAAAGAGTGTATCAAATTATGATATTAATCATTTTCAGTTTCCTGTTAGTATGATAAATCATCTGTAAGCATGTAATATATCTTGTAGGATACTAGAACATATTTTACTGAGTGTTAGGCACCTAGCAGAAGCAAACCTTTCTTACAGCATAACATGTGACCAGGTACAGTGATTTTCTATTTTCTGTGACATGGTCAGCTGGATCTCCAGCATGGGCTTTTCCTATGAAGAATGCTTGCTATCGGCTGTCATAGTAACAGGGAGGAGGGCATGGCATTTGGGTTTGGTAAGTGAGCTGGTATGATGAAGGCCCATGTGAACAAAAAGGGAGGTTTGCTCTCAAGAATTACTTTGCTGCTAAGTGGAGTTGTTTACACCCAGTCAAGGCTAACCATCCTAGAACTCCAGATGGACAAATATGCCTGTAGATGAGCTTCACATGACATTATGCAGGACATGGATTGGACATCCAGCCTGGGTTCCTGGGGTGGGGAGGGTTTTATGGAAACTTTCAACCTGTAACTTTTCAATCAGATCTTGCTTTGCACTACTACCATTTCAAACTCAGTAAAAGTACCTCTTCTCTATCTCAATGGAGTTGGATTTCTTTTTCCCCTTGGGTTTTGAATGGAGGCAGGCCTGACATTAAGCAAGATCTGCTTTATTGGTCAACCTGTAGACCCAGTCTACTGAGGAGGCTGAGCACACAATATCAACCCATGGGAGCGACCAGGAAGACTGGGGAACCCTGGGATTAACCTCCCCCCAGCCACACTGCTGCCATGAGGAGATAGAGTGGCTGTAGGAGCTGCAGCTCGAGGAGAAACCAATCCGAGCCAGATAGTCGCTGGGCATAGGATGCATGGAAGATCTGGGAAAGCTCCCCTTGGGGGTGACTGTCACCAGAGGTCAGTGGGAAGCTGATGCTTTGCAAGAAGCCAACAAAGGGAACCTCCTGCTGATCCATGCCCTGCAACTTCTGCATGAAACACTTGAGAGTCAGAAAGCCCCCCAAGCTCTCCGACTCTCGAGTGCTTCATCCAGAAGCATACCCTGCCAGTGCGCGAAAAAGCTGAAGAAGCAGCAAGGGGAACTGCCATTTCTGCAACCCCAGCTGTGATTCCTGTAGCTCAGCAAGGGCCAGCTCTTGCAGCAGTTGTTATGGCAGCTGTCACTGCTGCAGCTCAGGCTCCAGTGGTGGGTTATGGTCTAGATACGGGCTTACCGGTGGCAGTTGGGAGCAGCGGCGACCATACCAGAATAGAGTTCTGGTAGGCCCACCTGCCCACCTGTGTTCCTTATCTGCTTTTAAGTCCACTGGGATATTTGCGCATGCGCTGCGTACAACACATGCAACCTCTGCCGAGCAGCTGGAGCATCACAGGGCAGCAGGTGCACATGTATGCACAGCGCACGTGCCCAAGGTGGCCACCCAGACCTATCGCAGCATACTGATTGCAACAGAATCCGTAACCTCCCTGCCAGGCCCCCTTGGCGGCAGTGAATTCCAAAGGTTCCTCCACTGGGAGTAAAATACAGAAGGGATCCCAAAGCCCTGGGATTCTTCCTAGTTCAAGTTTGGAATCACATGCAGGAATATGGGGAGGACTTTTCTTGGGAGGCAGCCAAAGTGAGATATGTCATCATGGCCCTGGAAGGGGCTGAGCATATTGGATAGTCACTCTTCACAATGATGATGCTCCCCAGCTGAGGGATTACAACCAGTTTATGATGGCACTCTACATGCAGTTCGAGGAGCCCCTAGAACCCTAACCTGAACACAAGGCTAAAACCAGGATGAAGACCATAAATTAGGGGTGAAGTTTAGTAGCAGAATACACCTAGGAGTTTCGTGAGTTGGTCTGCCAGATGCATGGCTGTCCCCCAGAGGTCCTGATGGAGTGCTACAAAGATGGACTTAATGAAGATATCTATCAGAGCTATGTCTCCTGGGCAGCCCCTCGAGACCTTCAGTGCTGGTATGTGTTGGCAGCCAAGATGGAAATCAATCTGGCTAGAGATCATACCATGGAAACCACAGCTGGAACAAGCCTTCCCCCTCTGCCCCTAAAGAGGTCTTGAGAGCTGCTAAAGGTGGGCCAGCAGCCAAACTGAGGTCAACAGCATGCTTCAAGTATGGGAAGGAGGGGCACTGAGCAGCAGATTGCCTCATCAAGCCAAGCTCCAAGCTGACAACTGCTGGAGACAGGAAGCCTAAGAAGCAGCCAGCAAAGCATTGCAAAACAGCACTGAAAGAGGTAGAGGTTATTGAATTCACCCCTCATGGCCAGAAGGAGCTGGGAACTCTGGAGGACAGTGAGACTGACTCTGACTCCAACCCCCTGGTAAGTCAGCAGCTAGCCCCCAGGACCATCCCAGTGGAGCTGCAGGTGACTTCGTCTGATGACTAGTGGAAGATGCTAGCCCCTTTTGGACTCAGGGTGCACAAGATGCATGATTAGACCCAAGGTGGTAGAGAAACTGGGACTGAGAACACTGAGATTGCCCATAGCATTTTGCCAGCTGGATGGATCAGTATCTCGAGAAAGCCCAGCTTATTTTGTAACTGAAGCATGGAGATGTGGATGGGGATCACCGAGAGACACTGAGTTTTCATTGTAGCACCCGGAATGAAGAGGGGATTACCTTGGCTCTTGCTTGGATTACCCTAGCTCCAAAAATGGAACCCTCATGTGAATTGGAGGAAGGGGCTTTTGCGACTCCATTCCACACAGCTGGGAAGAGGGGGAGAACCCCACCCAGAGCCAAGGTTGAGAGGGAGCTAGGAGCCATGGCCAATGAGTGTCTAGAGGTTACGAGAAAATTCCAAAAGAATACAAGGGAGGCATTCAGTGAGAGGGACTCAGATGTGCTCCCATCCCATCACACCATAGACTGCAGCTTAGAAATCTGCCTGGGGGTGAAACTCCCTAAGCCAAAAGATCTACTCAATGACCCCACGAGGAGCTGCAAGCCTTTATTGACAAAGATTTAAAGCAGGGTTTCATCCAACCAGCTAGGCCATGAGTGGCTGCCCCTATGTTATTTTGTGAGAAAAAGGATGCATGTCTTCGTTTATGCGTGGACTATAAAGAGCTTAATGTGGTGTATGTGGAGAATGTTTATCCATTGCCCCTAATGAAGGACATGATGGCTCATCTGGCCAAAGGAAAAATCTTTACTAAGCTGGACTTGAGAGAAGCTTATTACAGAGTCCACATTAAGAAGGGAGACGAGTGGAAAACCACTTTCAAATGCACTTGGGTTGCTTCTAGCTCAGGGTGCTTCTGTTTGGATTATAAGAGGCACCTACTGTGTTCATTCAACCACTCAATGAGGTGCTGCATGAGCATTTGTACAAGGGGGTCCTGGTTTACTTAGATGACATTCTTATCTATACCCAAACTATGGATGAACATGTGAAGTTAATGGGTATTGTCCTGAAAAAACTCAGGGCTGCTGAACTATACGCCAAATTGTCAAAGTGTGAATTTCACCAGGATAAAATTGACTATTTGGGTTACCATATATCTTATAAGGGGATAGAAATGGATCCCAAGAAGGTGCAAGCAGTCATGCAATGGGCACCCCGCCACACACACCAGAAAACAGTTGCAAAGATTCCTGGGTTTTACAAACTTTTATAGACAAATTCATCCCATTTGCTAAAATTGTGTTACCCATTACCAACCTCCTGAAGACAAAGGGAGAGGCCAAACCAAAATCTAGTCATCTTCTTGAGTGAACAATTGAATGCCAAGCAGTCTTTAAGAAACTTAAGTGGCTATTTGCAGCCAACCCTGTCCTTAAACATCCCGACACAGATGTCCCCTTCGTGGTCCAGGCTTATGCCAGTGGGGGCCATGATCTTGCAGGCAAATGACACTGGGGCCTTACAAACCTGTGCTTACACTTCCAGGAAATTAACTGAAATTAAAACCTCATGGAAAGAAAGGACATGGGCAATATGAGAGAAGAAAGCATTTGCTATCCAATGGTCCCTATTAACTTGGAGGCACTTTCTCAGCGGGGCAAAGCACCCTTTTGAGGTGTGGACTGACCTGTTGGCCTCTGCTTTGCTGCTGCTTCGGCTGCCATTGAAACGGGGAGGGGGGCATGGTACTTGGGAAGGGAATCATTATGTGCTGGAGGAAGATTCTAGATGCTGACCTGACCATCTCATTGTGCATGCAGAGGAAGGGAGTTTCCCGCCAAGGTTAACTGTCCAGCATTCCATCCTGGTGATGTTTTTTGAAGATATCTCCCACCTGACAGTTGGGTGAATTATAATTGGACTATGGACTGGGGTGCCAAGGGTAGGGGATTGAACTATACAACTATATTGAAGTATATTGCTTTTGTGCCTAATTAACCAAATTCAGCTTTGCTTCACTACTTTTCATTTGTAATTAGTAAAAGTACACTTAATCTCAAGCAAACGGAGTTTAGTGGTTTCTTTCCTGATTATTAAATGAAGTAGCACCTGACAATAAGCTGAATCTAACCTCACACCCAACCCGGAGCGAACAACTTCCAAGGGAGGTGCCCTCATAGAAGAAAAAGAAAAATGTCTTTACATGAAAGCGACCAGGAAGAAGACATGGATGCAACAGCAGCACCATCTTTAATAGAATTGCTAGCTGACCTGAGAGTGGATGAGCCTGCTGTTCGACCCAGATGGACTTGGGGTGTGGGACAGAAAGAGGAACCTGAGGAATTACAAACTGGAGTCACGAGAAGGAGGTGAAGAAAAACCCCAGATGCTGACTGGAGTGGCTCTGGAGAGGAAGACTACAAAATGTCCCAAGCCATGAGACTCCTCAAGGAGGCATGGAGTGAACGCCGCATTCGAGAGAGAGCTGTGGAAAGGGAACCAGCAGAGGAACTGGAAAAAAGGTACCCGCTGCATAGCTTAAGACTGGAGGGGCCAAAGGGGGATGTGCGCAAGAAAACCCAGCACCGACCTCCCCCCCTGCAGCTAGAGACATTCAAAGAGCAGGGGGAGGCCCCAGGCGATGCCGGATGGCTAAGGTCCCACCCTTAAGTGTAAAGTATGATGGAGAGTCCAGCGGCCTCGTGTTGTTTATTATTCAGGTCTGGAATTATATGGAAATATATGGACCTGATTTGGTTACTGATGAGTCTAAAGTGAGAATAGTGTTAATGGCTTTGGAGCAGAAAGCAGCCGACTGGATGGTTGGATTACATAATAGTAACTCCCCTCTCTTGAGGAATTTTGATGACTTTATGGCAGCAATGAGGAGAAGGTTTGACAACCCCTTGACTGAGCGCCGAGCTAGATTAAAATTTACGACCCTCAGACAGGGAAAGAAAACTGTGCCTGAATATGGGCAGGAATTCCGGGAGTTGTCGGCCTATATGAGGGGATGGTCGGAAAAGGCCTTGCTGGATCGATTCGCTGATGTCTTGAATAAAGATGTTTACCAACAATGCATAAACAGGTGCATTCCTGCCGTTTGGAGCCCTAGTATGAGAGTGCTGCAGATATTGAGTTGGACTTAACCAGGCTTCGTTGCATGGATGAGGGAGAAGTTGAGAAAGTTGAAGCTCCAGCCTCTGATACTATTACCCCCACACTGGCAGCCGGGGGCAGGAGAAAATTGAGAGAGAGGAAAAAATACCAAGGGAATATTGGGATCTCAAGGATGTTTTTAGTGAAAAGTCTTCTGATAAACTACCCCCCCCCCCACAGACCCACAGATTGCACCATTGATATTTTACCTGGAGTAAAGCTTCCGAAGCCCCAAATATATTCAATGACCCCTAGGGAGATGGAGGAAATGAGGAAATTCATTGATAAAAACTTGGAAAAGGGTTTCATTGAACCAGCAAGGCCCAAAGTAGCGTCCCCAGTATTGTTCAGAGGGAAGAAAGATGGTTCCTTCAGATTATGTGTGAATTTCAAAAACTTGAACTGCATCTCTGCTCAGAACCTATACCTCTTACCACTGATGAAGGACATGCTGGCCCAACTGGGGAAGGGCCAGATTTTCACTAAATTGGTCCTAAGGGAAGTGTACTATAGGGTCAGAATTAAAGAGGGGGCGAATGGGGGAGACTTCCTGGGAGAGGCTTACTGATGGCAGCAGCTTAACATAGCTGCTCCCAAGTTCCTGGTCACGTTATCTGTTTAGACGATCATCTATCAGACGACTGACAGGTACCTTACTCTTGGGGCTAAGAAGGGAAGGAGAGGAGTTTTGTTGAGCAAGTGCCTTTTGATCCTTGCAGCCTCTGTGTCTGTGAGGGGAGGGGGGCCAGCTAAAGGCAGAACTGTATCCGTGCTGGGGATCTCCAGCTGCTTTTTTGCAGCACGAAGTAAGCGCTCTCTTACTCAGAACAAGGCTTGATTGATTCGACTTTAATACGAGCAGGGCTCATATGTGAGAACTTTAATTGCTTATTCAAATCCTAGCTTCATTTTTACAAGATCTTCTTCCGTTAATCTAGCTACTTAAAGAGGCACTCAAAATGGTGACGAGCTTGTTGAACTGCTCTGTAACAATGTTTACTTTCTTAATCTCCTTGTAAAGTTCTACAGAGCTTTAAAACTTTGAAAGAAAGGAGTGATTTATTACTTTGCTTAACAGCCGGCCAGCAGAGTTTTACTAATTAGTTTCATTTTTACAAGACTTTCTTCTGTTCACCTAGCTAATAAAGAGACACTTAAAATGGCGATGAGTACACTGAACTGTCTCGTTACAATGTTTATCTTCTGAAGCCTTTTGCAAAGTCCTACGGAGCTTTAAAAATTTCAAAATAAAGCGGTGATTTAGTACCTCTTTCCATAGCTGTATAGTGGGCCAGTAGAGTATAACTAATTGCTTGAAGATAAAACTTGGAATGGCCTCAAAACCAAATCCTAATTTGAAGATACCCCCTCCCTCAGCCCCCAGAAGCACATCGCCAATACCTGGCACAAAGCCGCAGCCTCCGCTCCCTACGCCCCCTACTGGCGATCTATTAACGAAAGAATTTTTCTTGAAGGAATTGAATGAGGCTCTCAACACTCAGACAATTAAAATGGAAGACAAACTTAAAGATTTTAAAGAGGAGATAAAAGAGGAGATAAAAGAACTTAAAGAGGAGTTGTATGATAAAATTGATGCCAGGGTTGCTAAAATCAGAGATAATATGCTGGGGCTTGTAAATGTACTGACAGAACATGTTTCCGGAATTGAAGATAGTCTAGAGGATCTTAATGAAGCTAATATTAATTTGACATCGAAAACAGAGGTGGTGCAACAAAAAGTTGAAAATGCTGAAAAAGAAATTATTATGATACAGTACAGACAAATGGAGCTGGCATTAAGAGTAAGGGGGTTGTGTGAAGACAAGCAAGAAGACCTGAAACAGATTTTTTCAGAAGCCTTTGATAGTCTGTTGGGAAGACCGGGGGCTAGGTTTGACTGGCAAATTGGTAAAGTTTATCGCGTTAATTCTTGGGTGGCAAAGCAGAAGCAGCTCCCTCAAGACATTGTTATATATTTTACCACAAGAGAGCTCAGAAACACGATATTACAAGAGTCTTATAAAACTAAGCTCCAAATTGGGGATCAAGACCTGACTGTTTTGAAAGAGATACCACCTCAAATGCTAAGAGCCAGGAGAGATTATGCTTTCTTAGTTGAAGAACTTAGAAATCGTCAGATACAGTACAGATGGGATGCACCATTCGGCATTATACTCACATTTGATAGGCAAAGATATCGTCTCAACTCAGTATCGAAAGCTCGAGATTTTTACTACAATATTTTGATGGCTGGACATCCTGCACCATCTGGACCCAGAGAAAGATTACAAGAAGGACAAGATAGACAGCAAATTACACAACTATCAGACAAGATGGATCATCTCTCTCTCCTAGGAGTGCAAGGTGTTATGGAACAAAGACCTAGCCGTATGATTACTAGACGAATGGAGCAACAAGCTAAAACGCAACAACTCCAACAATTACCTGCCATCGATCAAGGAGCTACAGCACCCAGTCCAGAAGCAGTGGGAGGAGCCAGGCCAAAGGTTAAACAGGCTATGCAGGAGGCTCTAGAAAAGCTTCAGGTAACCAAAGATGACAATTAAGATTTTAACATGGAATGTCAATGGATTGAATTCTCCACAGAAGAGAAAGAAAATATTTCACTATCTTAAACAGTTCAAGAATGATATAATTTGTTTGCAAGAAACTCATATTAAATCAACCGATCAAAAATATTTGATTAACCCAAGACTTGGTCAACATTTTGTAGCTTCTGCTATGGAAAAGAAAAATGGTATAGTTGTATACTTAAGAAAGGATATGAAAGCTGAATTAATTGAAGCAGATCCCTATGGAAGATACATCATGTTAGATTTGATCCTAGAAGGGGAAAAGACATTGTTTTTGGGAATTTATGCTCCTAATCAACAGCAAGATGGATTCTATAGAAATCTTCATGCTAAATTAGTACAGTTGGATTATAGGTCTTGTATACTATTGGGTGACTGGAATGGTATTATAGATACTAAGAGAGATAAGAAGGTTTCTCGCCCAAATACTAAGATGCGAGCAAAGCTACCTAAATCCTTTTTTGACATGATGGATGACTTTGAACTGAGAGATATCTGGCGAGAAAGAAATGCAGAAGAATATGATTTTACCTTCTTTTCTGATAGGCATTAATCCTTTTCTAGGATTGATTTTATATTAATCACTAATGATTTGCTTTCCAGGGTGAAGAAGACAATGATTGCGGCTAGAGTTCTTTCGGATCATAACCCAGTTTGGATGGAAGTGGGAGGGGTGGTACAGGCAAGAAGGTCTTGGAGATTGAATGAAAACCTATTTAGATATGAGAAGTATATCAATGATTGTAAAAAATTGCTAATCAAATACTTTGTTTTTAATATGAATAAGGGTACACCTATGGAATTTGTATGGGATGCAAGCAAAGCGTATATGAGAGGAGTGCTGATAAATATAAATAAATCACATAGACATAAACAAGGGGTAAAACGAACAGAACTGGAAGAGGAAATTAGGAGGAAAGAGCTGGAGATAACATTGAACCCAGGCGATACAAAGATTAAGGAAGCAATTACTATATTAAAGTCTCAATATGATATGTTGATTTCAGACCAGGTAGCCACTAGTTTGTTATACGCAAAACACAATACTTTCTGCAACGCAAATAAACCTGGCAGATGGTTAGCTTATCAGATTAGGAAAAAAAGGAAATCTCGAAACATATCGAAATTGATCTATAGAGGGAAGGAGGTGTTTCAACAGGATGAGATTCAGAAGGCATTCCGGGAATTTTTTACAGAGTTGTATAAGGGGGATAAAATTAATGGTTTAGATATAGACAAAATATTTAGATAAAGAGAAAATACCCTTAGTTAAAGAAGAGCACAGGCAAAAATTGAATCAACCAATAACCTCGGGGGAAATTTTACAGGTAATTAAGCAGTTAAAGTCAGGGAAGGCACCAGGCACAGATGGCTTGACAGTGGCTTACTATAAAAATCTACAGTTAGAAATGGTAGAACCTCTTAGAGAATTATTTAACAAGATTCAAACGGAAGGTAAGGTGCCTCCATCTTGGAAGACAGCTTTTATATCTCTGATACCTAAAGAAGATCAAGATACTACTCAACCAAAAAACTATAGACCTATCTCATTACTTAATGTAGATTATAAAATTTTTACTAAAACACTAGCAAATAGGTTAATGCTGGTCATTCAACAATTGATACACACTGACCAAACAGGTTTTATTCAAGGGAGACAAATGAAAAATAATGTTAGATTAATTATTAATGCATTAGAATACTTGGGAAAGAACGATCAAATTCCTGCTGCGTTCATATTTTTGGATGCCGAGAAAGCCTTTGATTGAGTTAATTGGCAATTTCTGCTGAAGATATTGCAAAAAATGCAGATAGGAGTCAGTTTTTTACAATCAATCAAAGCAATATATCAACAGCAAATGGCTCAAATCATAGTCAACGGAAGTATAACAGACTCTTTTCAAATTGGAAAAGGTACAAGACAGGGCTGTCCCTTGTACCCACTATTGTTTATTATAACTTTGGAAGTATTGTTGAATAAAATATGGAGCTTGGATGGTCTAAAAGGAATTAAGATTAGGCAGCAAGAATACAGAGTGCGTGACTTTGCAGATGATTTGGTTATAATATTGGAACAACCGCAGGAATCCAGTATGGTCTTAATGAATACGATTAATCAATATGGTCAAGTGTCTGGTTTTAAAATAAATTTAGGGAAAACAAAAATATTAGCCATAAATATGAACACTAAACAAAAGGAAGAATTAGGAGGAATGTTAGGATGTGAGGTAGTCAAAAAGGTCAAATATCTCGGAGTTAATATTTCAATCTCAAATGGGAAATTATATAAGTATAATTATGAACCACTCTGGCATAGTATACAGATAGAGATAAAAAAATGGGAGAAGTTGCACTTATCTTTGTTGGGAAGAATAGCGGCAGTGAAAATGAATATTTTACCAAAATTTTTATTTCTTTTCCAAATGTTATACCAAATGCTATACTCAAAAAAGATCCAAATCTTTTAGAATGGCAGAAGGGTATCAATAAATTTGTATGGGCAGGAAAGAAGCCGAGAGTAAAGCTGAAAATAATGCAAGATGTACGTGAGAGGGGAGGTTTGAAACTACCCAATCTAAAACTATATTATGATGCAGTGGTATTATCCATAATTAGTGATCGGATTGATTTAACCAATAATTGGATACTGAATATTGAGGGATATGATTTGGTATATGGTTGGCATGCTTACCTGTTATTTAACAAAAAACTGGACAAAAATTTTAAAAGTCATATTTTAAGAAATGCTTTACTGCGGGTCTGGAAAAAAATATCAACATAAACTAAATGACAAGATACCCATGTGGACAATTCCTAGACATGCAATTGAAAATATGAATATAGCACAAAAACAGGATAGAACTACTTATAGACAGCTTCTCATTTTGGAAAGGGGGGGTACTACAACTAAAATCCTTAGAGGTATTAAAAGAGGAGAAGGCAGTTCAAACATGGTTCCAGTACAGGCAATTACAGGCCAGGTGGAGTATAGATCAAAAAATTGGTTTTATCCAAGTTGAGGATAATCTATTTAAACAAATAAGAGACCAAAGTTTAATGCATATGAAGAGGCTATATAATGTATTAATATAGATGAATTCGGAAGCAGAATTAGTTAAAGATTGTATGATAAAGTGGGCTCAAAATATTGAAGAACCAATAATGTTGGATACATGGGAAAGAATTTGGGTAAGAAATGTGAAATTTACACAAGTCCAAAACCTGAGAGAAAATTTTTACAAGATGTTCTATAGATGGCATTTAGATCCTAAAAAGTTGGCTTCCATGTATTCGAATTTACAACCCAAATGTTGGAGATGTGGTTTTCTCGATAATACATATTTCCATATATGGTGGACTTGCCAAAAGGTTAAGGCATTTTGGATAAAAATATGGTGGATTATGCAAAATATTTTTAAAAGAGAGATAAAGTTTACTCCACAGTTATTTTTGTTAGGTATAATTACTGACTGTACAGCGGTAGAGATTAATTTGATTTTGCACTTAATAACTGCAGCAAGACTGTTGGTGGCGCAATACTGGAAGAAGGAAGACTTGCCTACAATTCAAGAATGGACATTGAAAGTTACAAATTTAGCCGAGATGGCTAAAATATCTACATATCTTAAAGACCACTCAAATGAGAGATATAAACGAGACTGGAAAAAATGTTTTGATTATATACAAAATAAATATGGGACTAAGAAATTCCAGATAGCCTATGCTTAAGATTAGGAATGATTTAAATTGTTTAAAGTTAGCTTAGCAAGGAGGAGCTAAGTTCAATGTAAAGATATTATCAATTTCTTATTCTTTTTTCCTCAATATATTTTAGACTGTGTTTGTTAAAAATCTATACTGTGTACGGGTTCTGGGAAGTCGGGGGGGGGTAGGTTGTGGGGGGTTGTGGGGTCGGGTGGGGGGAGGGATATATCAGGTTAGATAAGATGTGTTAGATTTCCATGTAATTTGACTCCACTTGTATACTGTTTTTTTTTTAACTTTTTCTTTAAAAATAGGATAGGCCAAGTATATTGACATGTAGCGGAAATACACCAAGGAGAGGAGGAGTGGGAAAGAAGAAAGATGGACAGAGAGGGATGGGAGAGAGGGTGGGGGGGGAAGATGAGAAGGATGGGGGGGAGTGGATTGTGGAGAGAGGAGTGGTAGAGGGGGAGGGGAAGTAGAGTAGAGGGGATGATGGAGGGAAGATAGAAAGTTGGAGGGTGGTGGAAGAAAGAGGTGTATGGAGAGTGGAAGAGCTATATTGGGTTTCTATTTTCTGGGGCATTGTTGACAAGAGGAACTGATGTAATTATTGTTTAATGCTGTAAGGTGTTGGCTATGTATAGTATACATGTGAGTGTGTGTTATGAAAATGAAAATGGAAATAAAATATGAAAGTAAAAAAAAAAAGAGGGGGACGAATGGAAAACTGCTTTCAACTGCCCCCTTGGTTGCTTCCAATTTCGAGTAATGCCATTTGTATGTATGTTTGTATGTTTATTATACTTGTATGCCGCCCTATTCCCGAGGGACTCAGGGCGGCTAACAAACAAGTGGGGAAGGGGGAGATACAAAAAACGAACAAGACAAAAACAAGATACAAGAAACAGATTAAAAGCTACACAACTATTGCAACAATTCAAGTGTGGCTGGGAACTCATCAGCCCCAGGCCTGCCGGAACAGCCAGGTCTTGATGGCTTTGCGGAAAGCGTGAAGGGTGGTGAGGGTCCGAATCTCCACGGGGAGATCGTTCCAGAGGGCCGGAGCAGCCACAGAGAAGGCCCTCCCCCAGGGGGTCGACAGTCGACATTGGCTAGCTGATGGTATCCGGAGAAGGCCTAATCTGTGGGATCTGATTGGTCATAGGGAGGTAATTGGCAGGAGGTGGTCTCTCAAGTACCCAGGTCCGATACCATGTAGGGCTTTAAAAGTAATGACTAGCACCTTGAAGCGCATCCGGAGTCCAACAGGCAGCCAGTGCAGTTCGTGGAGGATAGGTGTAACGTGGGTGTACCGAGGTGCACCCACAATTGCTCGCGTGGCTGCATTCTGGACAAGCTGAAGTCTCTGAATGCTCTTCAAGGGCTGCCCCATGTAGAGCGCATTACAGTAGTCCAGTCTTGAGGTCACAAGGGTGTGAGTGACTGTTCTGAGAGCCTCCTGGTTCAGGTAGGGACGCAATTGGTGCACCAGGCGAACCTGGGCAAATGTCCCCCTGGTCACAGCCTACAGATGGTGTTCTAAAGTCAGCTGTGGGTCCAGGAGGACTCCCAAATTGCGAACCCTGTCTGAGGGGCGTATAATTTCACCCCCAGCCTGAGAGATGGAATACAGGGCCAATCTTGGGGAGGGAAAAACACAAGCCACTCGGTCTTGTCGGGATTGAGTGCAAGCTTGTTCACACCCATCCAGACCCTGACAGCCTCCAGGCACTGACACATCACTTCAACCGCTTCACTGAGTTGGCACGGGGTGGACAGATACAACTGTGTATTGTCCGCATATTGATGGTACTTTATCCCGTGCCCACGAATGATCTCACCCAGTGGCTTCATGTAGATGTTAAACAGGAGGGGGGACAGGACTGAGCCCTGCAGCAGCCCATACTTAAGGGACCTAGGGGTCAACCTCTGCCCTCCAACCAACACCGACTGCGACCTGTCAGAGAGGTAGGAGGAGAACCACCGAAGAACAATGCCTCCCACTCCCACCTCACGTAACCGCCGCAGAAGGATACCATGGTCGATGGTATTGAAGGCCGCTGAGAGGTCTCCAGGGGGCTCCAGCAGTCTTCATGCAATTGATTAATGAGGTTTTACATGACCATCTTTACAAAAGCATAAAGGTCTATTTAGACGATATCCTTATTTATACAGAAACACGTGAAGAACACGTAGCACCTAACATGACCATAAAAACCTGTTTTGTCGTTTGCAGGGAAACAGAAGCTCACAAAAAATGCCACAGATATCTGACCTGGGATGATGATATGCATGCGTGCCATAGGTTCGCCATCATGGGTCTAAAAGATATGATAAGAATAGTTAGTTAGAAAGAAAGAAGGGGAAAAATGGAGGGTTGAATCACTAGCCCAAAAGTGAGCCATTTGTTTTAAACAATTCAGACAAAAACGAGAAAGCAGAGAAGTGACAGACCCATTCAAACACAAACTATAAATTTTTAAAAGAGACTAGGAGGGTGAAACGGAAACCAAAACATACTGAGGATATTTGCTTCGTTCAAGTTTGTTCTAAATAATATATCTTAAGGAACCCCAATTAATGAGAAATGGAATGTAACAAGGGAGAAAAAACTCAAGAAGAAAGCACTATTTTCTCACTGATAACCTAATCTTGTCTGTGCGGCGAATAGAATGCGAAACTCTGAGCAGAAAGTTTTAATTAACCAAATGCCATAAATCAGAATTTGGAAAAGCAGGAGGCAAAGAGAAACATACCAGAGATTTGCTGTATTTTGATTTTGTTCCAATTAATATATTTTGAGCAACTATAACCAGTGAGAGGCAGAAGGTAAGAAGGGAAAAAATAATAATAATAAAATCAAGAACCGGGAAAATCCAAAGGTTTTTTTTTTTTTTGCTGAAGGAAGAACAAAAGATCAAGATGGCTCCTGCTTCTCTTTCTCTTCACATCAGCTGAATTAGCTAAATTTAAGGTGGACCAGAACTCTGAAATAAGAACTATATAACTAACTGTAGTTTTGGAACTGGACATTATGGAAAGGTGGGAATTTGAAGAACTATGTGAAATTATAAAAAATATGCATAAATCATTAAAATTAAGTCTAAATAGA
Source organism: Thamnophis elegans (assembly GCF_009769535.1). Lineage (NCBI taxonomy): Eukaryota > Metazoa > Chordata > Lepidosauria > Squamata > Natricidae > Thamnophis > Thamnophis elegans. The sequence continues at coordinate 16,598,664 of NC_045551.1, read as the reverse complement.
ATTTTTAAAGATAGTTATTGAGGAGTACCAGGAATGAAGGAAGAAGTGAAGGAAGAGGAGGGGGGGATAATGAAGGGGTAGAAACAGTGAAAAATAAAAAGCAGACAAAAACATAATTGGGTTTGATGGTGGTACAGGGAAAATTGAAAAGGAGGGATGTGCCTCAACCAAAAGAAATAAAAAGCAGACAAAAGATCTCACTGAGTTTGACAGTGGCATAGGGAAAATTGAAGGGGGGGGGGCTATGCCCCAACAAAGGGAAATACAAAAGATTTCACTGGGGTTGACAGTGGCTTGGGGAAAATTGAAGAAGGTAGACATGTCAAAACAAAGAAAAGGACAGGAATAGAGAAGTGGGACAAAAATATGAAGCTGTTATGTGGAGAATGTAAAGTAGAGGTATGTGATTCACTTTTATACATACTAATGAAACTTAGTTACTAACTGATTGAATATGTCAATGGAAGGACAATTAAATATAGATTAAATACATGAAATATGGACACATATAGAACTTCTAAGATGATGAATAAAGTCTACCACGTTTATTCTATATAGTAGATTAATGGAATTGTAATGAACATTGAACAGTAAGGATTGTTATTTAAAGACAATTAAGGGTAAGCTAAGGCAAGATATGGAAAAATGGAGAGGGAATATGAAATATACTTAAAATGGGAAATTATTGAGATTATAAAGACAAAACTACAAATTTGGGGCATGTAAGGATGCATAACTATATAAGCATAATGATGAGAATAGCTGGGAATTGCAACCAGGTCTATATTTCAGCCAAAAATAGGCTGGGGGGGGGGGGCGTTAAAAATAAAATTATTGGTCTGCCAAACTGGGAATTATACCATCAGGCAACAAGCTTAATGTGGGTGGATAACATCAAGAAATTCTAGACTACTGACTGTAGAAGGACATGATTTTTTGTTGGGATGGCATGCTTTCTCGTGGTACAAGGGAATTAAAATGCAAAGATATTTTAGAAGACATTATATACGGGAGGCTATGCTATTAAATTGGGAGAGGATTAAAAGGCAACATTACTTAAAAATTCCAGTCTGATTATCAACTATTGAAGCATTTTCGTATCCAGTAATATACAAAAAGGAACAAACAGTTAGATATGATGAAATATTGAATGCAGAGGGTGAACTTAAATCTATGCAAGAATTAGAACAGGAAGGAATAAAGATGAATTGGTTTTCATATGTGCAAATAAAGTCTAGATATGTAGAGGATCTTAAAACGGAAGGTTTCCATGATAAAATGACTGAGTTAGGATACAATTTGGACAGGTACTGATGAAAAGGTAATTAAAAAACTATATGGATACTTATTACAGGTTAAATTAGAAGAAGAATAAGTTAAAGAACTTATGATAGCTTGGGGGGAAAACTTTGGACATGGGATTGACCTAGATAAATGGCAGAAATTGTCACAAAATTATAAAATGACAATGTCAACAGCATACAAAGAAAATTTGTATAAGATGTTTTATAGGTGGCATCTACCCCTGACGAGAATAGCAAGAATGTTCAAGAACAAATTGGAAAAGTGCTAGAAATGTCATCAGATACCGGGTTCATATTATCATATGTGGTGGACTTGCATAGAGCTAAAAGATATTGGACTAAAATCCACACGTGGTTGGAGAAAATGATACACCAACACATAGACTTTAAACCAGGTATCTTTTTATTGGGAATTATACCGGAAACATATAATAGAGAGCTGAAATATCTGTAAATCTGCTAACAGCAGCTAGAAAAGTATTTGCTAAAAATTGGAGAAATGAGAAAACACCAATGCAGGAGGAAGTTGTTCATAAAATAATGGAATGTGCTGAAATGAGTAAATTGACATTTGAAATTAGAAAACAAGAAGATAAACAATTTTATAGGATATGGGATTTATTTTATTCATGGTTAGATAAAAAAATGGAAATGAAAACTACTAGAGAATGTGGTAAATATAAGAACAATTGAATGATACAGAATATAACATTAAAGTATTTTACTACTGGAATTATCCGAAATGATATACTGAATTGCTATGGTGTAAATGATCCAATCCCTAATATATCTTGTGGAAAATGAAGAAAAATGGTGATAGTCAATAATAAGGTATAATAATAATAATGTATATAAATATTTTTGACTTGATAATATGTGATATATATGAAATGTAGGTGATGACAATGAAGGAAGGAATACATGGAAACCTTGTGACCAACCGACACACAGTTTGTAATTGAAGATGGCTTTATGTTTTTTGTTTTGCTTGTTTATGTTTGTCCAAAAATAAAAAAACTTTTAAAAATATACAATTATTATATATGTATACTTTTTTCTTTTAAAAAAGGGAGGAAGATATATGTTAAAATTAAATATGTATATTGAAAAGGAATTATAAATATCATCAATATAAACCGGAGCTTGCTCAGAGGCTGAAATACACCAAGTAAATTAGAGGAAGAGTGTGAAGTAGAGGAGAGAGGTAAGAGAAGAAGAGAGGGATAGGAGAGGGAGTGGGGGGGAAGAGGAGGAGAGAAAGAAGGATTGGAAAGAGGAGAGAGGAGAAGGAGAGAGGAAGGGGAAGCAGAGAAGAGGGTTCACCGACAAAAGGGCGAACGACAAAACCGCGCCCGACTAAACCGCAGTGACAAAACCGCGTGTTCTAAAGCGCTCCGACGAATAAGCGCTGAATCGCACCGACAACAGCGCGGCAACAGAAGCATGCTGTAAAACTAAACTTAACCCTAAACCTAACTCTAAACCTAACCCTAAATGTAACGCTAACCCTAACCCTAACCCTAAACCTAACCCTAACCCTAAGCATAACGCTAAACCTAACCCTAAACCTAACCCTAAACCTAACCCTAAACGTAACGCTAAACGTAACGCTAAACCTAACCCTAAACCTAACCCTAAACCTAACCCTAAACCTAACCCTTACCTTAACTTAAATCGCCCCTCTGTCGACTGAAATCGCCCTTCTGTCTCCGCGCTGTTGTCGCTGCGTTGTCGTCGTGTTGATGACGTCACGGTTTTAGCGACGCGGTTTAGTCGGCGCGGTTTTGTCGTTTGCCCTTTTGTTGGGTCACGGAGAAGAGAAGGATGACAGAGGGAAGAAAGGAGGTAGCGGGGAGGAGGAGAGAGGGAGAAGAAAGTGATGGATAAGGTACAAATATGGTGTATGGAGAGCAGAAGAGCCAATAATTGTTTTTGAGAGTTGATGGTAAGACGAATTGATGTAAACATTTAACAATATAATATGATGTTGGTTATGTAATAGTATACATGTGGTTATTTGTTATGAAAATGAAAAAAATAAAAAACTTTATAAATAAAAAAGAATGTAGTTTTACTGGAACAAGATTTATAAAATCATTTGACCACAAAGCTTTCCTATATCTGACTGTCAGATGACCAAAAGCAATACTGCCATTCAATTGGGAGAAGGGGTGCCCTTGGATTTGATTTATTACCAGTGCCTGTGATAATTCATATTTTACAACTTGTTTCTTGGCACTGAAGTGCCCTGAGATCTCTTCATCTGTTGCGGAATGTTTATGATGGCCGTGTGGGATGGTTCACTTTAATGTTTAATGGAAGATAGCCATGGGAACGTATGCTTATCCAGTTCTCAGGGCAGCTGGTAAAGGAACCACCTTCACACTTGTGTATTGGTTAAAATCTGCATTCTGATTAATGGGAGGGGTCTCTACTGTTTAAATTCTACTTGCCTTGCCTAAGGGAATTCAGATGTTGTTTTGAACTTATTGTTTTCACTTCTGCTTAATAAAAGTTTCCTTTTGAAGTACTCTGTTTCAAGAGTCTTCACTTTCTTAAGTTAGAATGAGACGCAATCTTTACATAAAGCAATGTCTGCAAAACGATCAACCTGGAGAAGCAATTTTTGCTCTAATGAGGGGACCCTGCAAACCATGTCTGAGCAAAACAGTGAGCAGGGAGAAACTGAATGCTGGATGGAGACATCAACCCTCCCCCTCAACCAGAGGCCTGCTCCATGCATCCTGTTTGAGAGGATGAGGTGACCCTGGAGGACCCCAAAAAGCCTAGCTGGTTGACTGGCATTGGAAAGAAGGACAGCTGGGATGGGAGAACCAGAGGAGTCACCCTCACCTGTGGTAATAGAAAACCCGGGTGGAAATTGGAGCTAGAAGCCCCCTCTGACCAGAAGGAACTAAATGAAGCATCACTGAGAGAGGATCGTCTGAAGAGACATATAACCCTGTTGGTGATGGAGATTTTGGAAAATCTCTACATCCAGTGGGGGACTAGAATGGAAGCAAAGAAATGCTGAAAGGGCAGCAGCTACGGATGATGCCAGGGGGCCCACCCTCCCTCCGTGCCCCGCTGATCAAGTGGATGGCCCAGCAAACCCTCCCCATGGGCAGCGCTGGCATCCTTTCCCAACCAACCTTGAGCCCTGCAACTGGAAAGAAACACTTCTTCCCTTGGGATTTTGCAACAATTGGGATTCTTTGTGGCACACATGCTCACCTACATGTAAGAGTATGGGCATGATTTTCAAACCAAAGGATCCCGAGTCCAAGTTGTTACCCTAGCCCTGGAAGGAGCCACTGCCAGATGGATGGTGACCCTATATAATGCCAATGCACCAGAACTGCGGTACTTCAACCATTTCATGATGGCCCTGTGGCAGCATTTTGAGGACCCCCTTGCAGATCACAAAGCACATGACCACATTAAAGTTGTGAAGCAGGGACGGTGGCCAGTGGCAGAGTATACTGAAGAATTCCAAGACCTTGTGTGTCATGTGAACTGGCCAGAAATATCCTGGTAAGCTGCTTCAAGGATGGGTTGAGTGATGACCTCTACAATGTTTGCATGACCCAAGGTGCACTGAATCACCTACATGAATGGTATCTCACTGCCGAAGAGGCTGAGATCAATATGACCAGAAACCAGTGCTGAGCTGGATGAACATGGAGGAAATCCCCACCCCAATAAAAGCAAGAGCCTTTCAAATTGCAAACCGCATTTTCTTCTAAACCCTCACTCTGTTTCAATTGTGGAAAGGAGGGGCATTGAGCTGCAACAATGCCTGCTTACACCATGCCAACCCAGGGTATACACAAAGAATACAAACATTTGGCTGAGGTTTTTAGCGAAAAAGCCTCTGATCAGCTCCCCCCCCACCGCTCCACTGACTGTGCGATAAAAATTCTACCCAGCACCAAACTCATTAAACTTAAGATATATAGCATGTCCCTGAGGGAGCTGGAAGAACTGAGGGCATTCATTGAGAAAAACCTAGCAAGGGGTTTCATCGAGCCAGCCCGACCAAAAATCACAGCCCCAGTGTTTTTTAGAGAAAAAAAGATGTCTCAAAATGTCTCAAAATGTTTTAGAAATTTAAATACAATCAGTGTGGAGAACATGTTACCTCTCCCCTATATGAAAGGAATGCTAGCACACTTTGCTAAAGGGAAAATTTTTTAAAAAGCTGAACTTAAGGGAGGCTTACTACCACATCAGAATTAAGGAGGAGGATGAGTGGAAAATGGCATTTAACACCCCCTTGGGTGCTACCAATTCAAAGTGCTCCCATCTGGGCAACAAGGGCCCCCACAATGTTTATGCAATTAATAAACAAAGTGTTACATGAGCATTTGTATAAGGGGGTCTTGGTTTATTTAGATGACATTTTGTTATATACTGAGACCAAAGCAGAACATGTAAAATTAGTCGGGGTTGTTCTAAACAAACTTCGCTCCATCAAACTTTATGCTAAAATCTCTAAATGATTATTTAGGGTACCATATTTCACACCAGGACATAGAAATGGACCCTCTAAAAGTGCAGTTGGTACTTGATTGGGAACCACCTCGCACATGTAAACAGTTACAAAGTTTCCTGGCATTCGCCAACTTTACTGCCAGTTTATCCCCACTTCCACTCAGATTGCCCTCCCCATCACCAAGCTTTTAAAAATGAAGGGGGAGGGTAACCCAAAACCAAAGCAGCCTTTGAACTGGACAATGGAATGGAATGCCAAGCTGCATTTGAAAAACTTAGCTGTTTTCAGCAGAGCCAATTCTAAAGCACCCGGACACAGAGAAACCATTCATCATACAAACAGATGCTAGCAATGTGGCAATAGGGGCAGCCCTGCTTCAGAAAAACAAATAAGACCAATTACAACCATGCACTTACACATCCAAAAAGTTGAATGAGACTGAGCAGAGGTGGACCATTTGGGAGAAAGAAGCTTATGCAGTTTGGTGGGTGCTTTTAACCTGGAGGCATTTCATAGAGGGGAGTAAGATCCCCCTTTTTTTTTTTAAATATATTTTATTCATTTTCACATTCCATTTTGCAATCACTTATATACAGGGTATTTGCTATAAGAAAAGAAAAAAAAAGAAATAAAACAAAATAAAAAGAAAACACAACTCATCATTCACAACCCCACCTAACACTTCCATCCTCCATACACCCCATCTACCCCCTCCAACTTTCCTTTCTCCCTCTAACACTCCCCTCCTACTTCCCTTTCCCCTCAAACCTTCCTTCTCCCCTTACTCCCCACACGCCCTCCTTACATTCCCCTTACTCCTTCCTTACTCCTCCCTCTTCTTTCCCTCTACCTCCCTCCTTGGTGTATGCCTTTATTCAAGTGTTGTTTAATCTGATAAAAGTAAAATAAACCAAGGGAAAAAAAAATATATAAAGAAAGAAAAAAGAGAGAGAGAGAAAAAAAAACACCGTATATAAATACATTCTTGTTCTTATTGAGACTATGTTAACACCCACCCCCCCACCCCCCCACAAATCCCCATCCCTAATCCTCCCGACTTCCCAGGGCCCACACCTGGCACTACCTTCTGTCTAAAGTATCTTGTGTACGTATGGATTAAAAATAAAAGTAATATATCAAAAGAAAGAAAAACAAGAAAAAAGAAAGAAAAGAAAAGAGAAAAGAAAAAAAAGAAACCACTCTTTGTGTTGAGCTCAGCCCCCCATCTTTATCTATGCTTAAATAGTATAAGTCATTCTATCTATATTTTATTCTCGTCTCTTACTTCTTTGTTATTTACCCCAACCTTCTGTAGACTCTCCCGTTCCTCTTCCTAAACCTTATATTCAGATAAACATTTATACAAATTTGTGTAGGCATCAATATACAATCTAACCAAAAGTGATCCCTTCCGATAAAATTTAAGCAACGTGGTTCATGCCACATATTCAAATATTACTTTACAGAAGAATAATCAAACTTTCCCTTCTAATAAAATTTAAACAGCGTAAATAATCTTTCTTAACCTCCTTTTCAAACAATAATTCAAAATAATCTAACCAAGCTTCCCCTTCTTAGTAAAGTTTAAGCAGCGTAGATCAAGTATTACTTTACACAAAAATCAGTTTACATTCTATCTTAAGATAATCCCAACCGACTTTCTCTTCTAATAGGATTTAAATAACGTAAATCATTCCACATGCATTTTACCCTCATCCCTTGCTTGTCTGATATTTACCACTATCAAATTTATGCAGACATTTGTTTAAGATCTAGCTCAAAGTAATTTCAACCAACTTTCCCTTCTAATAAGAATTAAATAGCATGGATCATTCCACATATTCAAATAATACTTTCAACAAAAGTCAGTTAACCTTCTGTTTTAAAGTAGTCCCTTCTAACAAAATTTAAACAACATGATTCATTCCGCATTCATTTTACATCTATCTTAAGATAATCCCAACCGGCTTTCTCTTCTAATAAGCTTTAAACAACGTAAATCATTCCGCATATATTTTACCCTCATCCCTTGCTTGTCTGATGTTTACCACTATCAAATTTATGCAGACATTAGTTTAAGATCTAGCTCAAAGTAATTTCACCCAACTTTCCCTTCTAATAAGAATTAATCCGCTTTTTCTACCGGAGAGAGGTCGCAAACCCCCATTCGGTTCACAACTTTGGCAAATATTTTAAAATGTCTAAATTCTCGATCTCCGCTTTTCTGCTTCTCCGAGGGAGGAAAGGCTACCCCCTCCATCTTGCAGCCACACGGCCTGCCGCTTGCCTTCTCCTTCCGCTTGTCTCTCCTCTCTTCCAAGTGAGTCAGGAAGTCCCGCCTTCAAAGTCCTACAATAGAAATCTCGGGCCTCCGAAACAGAGTTAAGACGAAATCTTTGATTCTCAAATGTGACCGTAATGCCGGCAGGGGCCTCCCATCTGTATCGAGTCTGTTGATTCCTAAGCTCTTTAGTTAAAAAGGCGTATTCTCTTCTTGCTCTCAACATCTGGAAAGGTATTTCTTTGAAGACAATCAGGTCCTGGTTATCAACTCGGAGACTGTTATTATGAAACTTTTGCACGATCGCGTTTCTGGATTCTTTTGTGGAGAAATATATAATTATGTCCCTCGGGAGCTGTCGCTGTTCCGCTACCAATGAGTTCTGGCGATAGATTTTCCGAATCTGCCAATCAAAGTTAAGTCCCGGTCTTCCCACCGCCTGGCTGAAGGCTTAATATTCCCACCGCCTGGCTGAAGGTCCCGAGTGGGACCCGCCCGTATTAATCCTAGCTTGAAAAAACTTTGCTTTGTCCTGGGGGGGGGCTAGCCTGTCTGGGGCTGCCAAAAAAGGCAGCTGAGAAGAACTGGCTGGAGATAAAAGCTCCGCTCCCGCTGGATCTAATCTCTGTCCACAGCCAAAAAAAAAGAAAAAGGCTGTGGATTACGAATAGACCCTAGCATACAGAGCTACTCCCTGCCCCTTTCTTAGCCAAAAAGGGGTGATATCTATGATCTTATTTAGATATACAGACCAGATCTCTGAGAGGAGCTCGGTTGAGCCCTCCTCGGCAACAGGCCACGCCCCCAGGAAGTCGGGAGTAAGATCCCTTTTGAAGTCTGGACTAATCATAAAAATTTAGAAGCCCTAAAGACCCCAAGGAAACTCTCCCCCAAACAAGTACGATAGGCTCAATACTTTAAATGGTTTGAGTTTCAGTTCAGATATCTCCCTGGGGGCAAATGTTTTCTGGCAGATACACTATCCAGAAAATCGCAATACAATAGTATGAAACCAGACATAATCAAACCCATAGTACAAAACAATGTACTAAGGCTGCTAAAGTATCACCATGTCCCAGGCAAAACAAGAAATGTTGATGGACAATGACACCACCCAAACTTTTAAACAAGCTTTGGCCACCGATGAATGGTTTTTGAGCCACAAATCCAGCTGCCTGATGAAATATAGCTTGGGTGGGAGAGAAGTTGTTTGTTCCAGCTAGCCAAAGATTGTGCTTAATGACAAAGTGCCATGACTCCAAATTAGCTGGACACTTTGGTTTTGTGAAAACTTTACACCTAATTAAAAGGCAATTTTGGTGGGCATCACTAAGAAAGGACATAGAGAGCTATGTAGCTGGCTGCCTTATTTGTGTGGCAGCTAAAAGATGTCAAGGGAAAGCCGCAGGACTCTTACAGAAGGTAGCCGAACCTTCAGCACCCTAGAGAGATATTGCTATGGTCTTTATTGTAGACCTGCCAGAAAGTGCTGGGAATACTATCATTTGGGTTGTAACAGACATGTTTTCAAAACAGGCACATTTTATACCTTGCCAAATGATCCCAACTGCCAAAAGTCTAGCCAAGTTATTCCTGTTACACATTTATCATTTTCATGGAGCCCCACCGAGAATCATCTCCCACAGAGGGGTCCAATTCACCTCCAGGTTTTGAAGGGCATTTTAAAACTTACTTGGCACCATCCAGGGGTTGAGCTCTTCATACCACACCCAGAGTAACAGAAATTGTGAACAGACTAACTTGGTACTAGGGCTAGTATGGACTAACTCGGTCTGTTGTTTTATTAATTTTCAACAGGATAACTGGACTGAACTTTTACCTTTTGCGGAAATGGCATTCAGTAACTTTGTACACTTAAGTACTGGTTTTACCCCTTTTAGAGTAGCAACAGGCCAGGATTTCAGCTCCATGCCTGTACTACCCACAGAAGAACCCAATATCCCCTCACTTAAGGAGTGGATAGATACTTTACAAAACACATGGTCAGTAATTAGATTGGCTTTAGGACTTCCTGGGAGGAGCCTACTGGTGGGGGCAGCAAAAATCAGCTGCCTCCGAATTCCTGGCTACGTACCTGTTTAGAGGATCTTCCATCTGACGTCTTATCAGGTTTTCTTATCCTTCAGGCAAGAAGGAAAGAAGAAACTGTTTTGCTGGCAAATGCTCTTCGATTTTTGCAGCTTTTGTGCTTGCAAGGAAAGGGGGGCTAGCCCAAGGCAGAACGGCTGTCCGTGCTGGGAACTTCAAACTGCCTTGTGCAGGACAAAGTAGGTCTCTCCCACTCTGCTCAAAGTTTTGTTTGATTTAATCTTATCACGAGCTGAATCCGTTTACTGCGTGGACAATAATTGCTTATCAACATTTTAGCTTCTTTTCTTTTTCTCCTCCGAAAAATTATTTACTCAGAGGCTTTTAAAATGGCGCCGAGCAGGCTGGTTTCTCCGGTAATAACGAACACTTTATGCTAATCCTCACAAGAATTCAAAGCAAAAGAGATTGCTTATCATATGTTTTGGTTTCACAATAGAAGAATTTTACTCCTTCATTAACCTTGCTTATCTGGAAGTTAAATGGTGATGAATCTGCTGAACGGTCTTGTTACAATGTTTACTCACTGAAAGTTTTGCCAAGCCTTAAACTTCAAAATAAAAGCCTCTTTACTTAAAGCTGCATATTCAGGCAATAGAGTTTTATTAACTGCAGGCAGACAAATTTTGAAATGGCCTCAAAACCAAATATTAACTTGAAGTCGTCACCCTCTACTTCCAGGGGCACATCCTCAGTGCCTGGCACAAAGCTGCAGCCTCCGCTTCCTACGCCCCCTGCTGGGGATGTGTTAACGAAAGAATTTTTTCTGAGTAATCTAAGCGAGGCTCTTAATGCACAGACAATTAAAATGGAAGATAAATTTAGAGATAATAGAGGGGAGAGAAAAGAGGAAATAAAAGAAATGAAAGAAGAAATTAAAAGTGAAATAAAAGGATTTAAACAGGAGCTGTATGAGAAATTTGAGGCTAAGGTTGATAAAATTAGAGACGACATGCTGAGTCTTGTAACTGTATTAACAGAACATATTTCTGGAGTGGAAGATACTCTAGAGGTTCTTAATGATGCCAATGCTAACTTGACATTGAAAACAGAGGTGGTGGAACAAAAAGTGGAAAATGCTGAAAAAGAAATTATTATGATACAGTACCGACAAATGGAGTTCGCATTAAGAGTAAGGGGGCTGCGTGAGGAGAAACAGGAGAACCTGAAACAGATCCTATCGGAAGCTTTTGACCGCCTGATGGGAAGACCAGGGACCAACCAAGGCTGGCAAATTGACAAAGCTTACCGCGTTAACTCCTGGCTGGCAAAGCAGAAGCAGCTTCCTCGAGACATCGTTATATATTTTACTACAAGAGAGTTTAGAAATATGGTACTGCAAGCGTCTTATAACACTAAGCTTCAAATTGGCGGTCAAGACCTGGCTGTTTTGAAAGAGATACCACCTCAAATGTTAAGAGCCAGGAGAGACTACGCTTTTTTGGTCGAAGAACTCAGAAATCGTCAGATACAGTATAGATGGGATGCACCATTCGGCATCATATTTACATTTGATAAGCAAAGGTACCGCCTCAACTCTGTATGGAAAGCCCGAGATTTTTATTATAATATATTGAAGGCCGGACACCCTGCACCATCTGGACCTAGAGAAAGACCACAAGAAGGACAGGATAGACAGCAAACTACACAACCACCAGACAAGATGGAGCATCTCTCTTCTCTAGAAGTGCAAGGTGCTATGGAACCAAGACCTAGCCGCATGACTACTAGACGTATGGAGAAACAAGCTAAAAAGCAACAGCATCAACAATCATCGGCCATCGATCAAGGAACTACAACAACAAATCTGGAAGCAGTGGGAGGAGCCAGACCTAAGGTTAAACAGGCCGTGCAGGAAGCTCTAAAAATGCTTCAACCAACCAAAGATGACAACTAAGATTTTAACATGGAATGTCAACGGACTGAACTCTCCACAGAAGAGGAAGAAAATATTTCATTATCTCAAACAGTTTAAGAACGATGTAATTTGTTTGCAAGAAACTCATATCAAGTCAACTGATCAAAAATATTTGATCAACTCAAAACTTGGTCAACATTTTGCAGCTTCTGCTATGGAAAAGAAGAATGGTATAGTTGTATACTTAAGAAAAGATATGAAAGCTGAATTAATAGAAGCAGATCCCTTCGGAAGATATATTGCTTTAGACTTAATCTTAGAAGGGAAAAAGACATTACTTTTGGGAATTTATGCTCCCAATCAACAGCAAGATAGATTCTATAGAAATCTTCATGCTAAATTAGTACAGTGGGACTATAGTTCCTGTATACTATTGGGTGACTGGAATGGAGTGATAGACACTAAGAGAGATAAGAAGATTTCCCGCCTAAATACCAAGATGCGAGCAAAGTTACCCAAATCTTTCTTTGACATTATGGATGATTTTGAATTGAGAGATATTTGGCGAGAAAGAAATGCAGAGGAATGTGACTTCACTTTCTTCTCGGACAGGCATCAATCCCTCTCAAGGATTGATTTTATTCTAACCACTAATGATTTGCTTTCTAGGGTCAAGAAAACAAAGATTGCAGCTAGGGTCCTTTCGGACCATAACCCAGTTTGGATGGAGTTGGGAAGGGTAGTGCAGGCAAGAAGGTCTTGGAGATTGAATGAAAACTTATTTAGATATGAAAAGTATATTAATGATTGTAAAAAATTACTATCTGAATATTTTGTTTTGAATATGAATAAGGGTACATCTATGGAATTTGTATGGGATGCAAGCAAAGCGTATATGAGAGGAGTTTTGATGAATATAAATAAAACACATAGAAATAAGCAAGGGTTAAAACGAACAGAACTGGAAGAGGAAATTAAGAGAAAAGAGCTGGAGTTAACAATGAACCCAGACGATACAAAGGTTAAGGAAGCTATTAACATATTAAAATCTCAATTTGACATGTTGATCTCTGACCAGGTAGCTACTAATTTATTATATGCAAAACACAATACTTTTTGTAATGCAAACAAACCTGGCAGATGGTTAGCTTATCAGATTAGGAAAAAAAGGAAAACTCAAAATATATCTAAACTGATTTACAGAGGGAAGGAGGTGTTTCAACAGGAAGAGATTCAAAAGGCTTTCTGGGAATTTTTTACAGAACTGTATAAAGGGGATAAAATTAATGGTTTAGACATAGACAAATATTTAGAGAAAGAGAAAATACCTTCAGTTAGAGAAGAACACAGGCAAAAATTGAATCAACCAATAACCTCGGGGGAAATCCTGCAGGTAATTAAGCAATTAAAGTCAGGGAAAGCACCAGGTACAGATGGCTTGACAGCGGTTTACTATAAAAACTTACAGTTAGAAATGGTAGAACCTCTTAGAGAATTATTTAATATGATTCAAACGGAAGGTAAAGTCCCTCCATCTTGGAAGACAGCGTTTATATCTTTGATACCCAAAGAAGATCAAGATACTACTCAACCCAAAAATTATAGACCTATTTCATTACTGAATGTAGATTATAAAATTTTACTAAAATATTAGCAAATAGGTTAATGTTGGTCACTCAACAATTGATACATACGGACCAAACAGGTTTTATACAAGGGAGACAGATGAAAAGTAATGTTAGATTAATTATTAATGCATGAGAATATTTGGGAAAGAACAACCAGATCCCTGCTGCGTTTATATTTTTGGATGCTGAGAAGGCCTTTGATCGAGTTAACTGGCAATTTCTGTTGAAGATACTGCAAAAAATGCAGATAGGAGATAATTTTTTACAGTCAATTAAAGCAATATACCAACAGCAAACAGCACAAATCATAGTCAATGGAAGTTTAACAGACTCTTTTCAAATTGGAAAAGGTACAAGACAGGGCTGTCCTTTGTCCCCATTATTGTTTATTATAACTTTGGAAGTATTGTTGAATAAAATACGGGGCTTGGATGGTTTAAAAGGGATCAAGATTAGGCAGCAAGAATATAGAGTCCGCGCTTTTGCGGATGATTTGGTCATAATATTGGAACAACCGCAGGAATCCAGTATGGTTTTAATGAATACGATTAATCAATATGGTCAAGTGTCGGGCTTTAAAATAAACTTAGGAAAAACCAAAATATTAGCTATAAATATGAATATTAAACAAAAGGAAGAATTAGGAGTGATGCTAGGATGTGAGGTAGTTAAAAAAGTCAAATATCTTGGAGTTAACATTTTAACTTCAAATGGGAAATTATATAAGCATAATTATGAACCACTTTGGCATAGCATACAGACAGAGATGAAAAAATGGGAGAAATTGCACTTATCTTTGCTGGGTAGGATAGCGGCAGTGAAAATGAACATTTTACCAAAATTTTTATTTCTTTTCCAAATGTTACCTATACTTAAAAAAGATGCGAACCTTTTAGAATGGCAGAAGGGTATCAACAAATTTGTGTGGGCAGGAAAGAAGCCGAGGGTAAAGATGAAAATAATGCAAGATGTACGTGAGAGAGGAGGATTGAAACTACCTAATTTAAAACTATATTATGATGCAGTGGCATTATCTGTAATTAGTGATTGGATTCATTTAACCAATGATAGAATATTGAACATTGAGGGACACGATCTGGTATTTGGTTGGCATGCCTACCTGTTATTCAACAAAAAATTGGATAAGAACTTTAAAAGTCATATTTTAAGAAATGCTTTATTGCGGATTTGGAAGAAATACCAATATAAATTAAATGACAAGATACCCTTGTGGGCAATTCCTAGACACGCAATTGAAAATATGAATACAGCACAAAAACAGGACAGAATTACTTACAGACAGCTTCTTACCTCGGAAAGGGGGGTATTACAATTAAAATCTTTAGAGGTATTAAAAGAGGAGAAGGTAGTTCAAACATGGTTCCAGTATGGGCAATTACAGGCTAGGTGGAAAATAGATCAAAAAATTGGTTTTATTCAAGTTGAGGATAATCTGTTTAAACAAATAAGAGATCAAAGCTTAATGCATATAAAGAGGATATATAATGTATTAATACAGATGGATTCGGAAACAGAATTAGTTAAAGATTGTATGATAAAATGGGCTCAAAATATTGAGGAACCAATAATGTTGGATACATGGGAAAGAATCTGGGTAAGAAATGTGAAATTTACACAAGCTCAAAATCTGAGAGAAAATTTTTACAAGATGTTTTATAGATGGCATTTAGATCCTAAAAAGTTGGCTTCTATGTATCCGAATGTACAGCCTAA
Organism: Thamnophis elegans; assembly: GCF_009769535.1. NCBI lineage: Eukaryota > Metazoa > Chordata > Lepidosauria > Squamata > Natricidae > Thamnophis > Thamnophis elegans. Next base: position 16,583,255 of record NC_045551.1, on the reverse strand, counting down.
ATGTTGGAGGTGTGGTTCTCTCGATGCTACATATTATCATATATGGTGGACCTGCCAAAAGGTTAAGGCATTTTGGATAAAAATATGGTGGGTCATGCAAAATGTTTTTAAAAGAAGGATAAAGTTTAGTCCTCAGTTATTTTTACTAGGTATATGTACTGACTTTACAGTGGTAGAGACCAATTTGATTCTGCACCTGATAACTGCAGCAAGACTGTTGGTGGCGCAATATTGGAAGAAGGAAGACTTGCCTACAATCCAAGAATGGACATTGAAAGTAACAAACTTAGCTGAAATGGCTAAAATATCGGCATATCTCAAAGATCATTCAAATGAGATATATAAACGAGACTGGAAAAAATGGATTGACTATATACAAAATAAATACGGGACTAAGAAATTCCAGTTAGCCTATGCTTAAGATCAGAAATGATTTAAACTGTTAAAAGTCAGTTCAGTAAGAAGAAGCTAAGGTCAATCTAGAATGTCATTAATTTCTTTATTTCTTTTTTCTCAATAGATTTTAGACTGTGTTAGTTAAAAATCCATACCGTGTACGGGTTCTGGGAAGTCGGGGGGGGGGAAGGAGGAGGGGGGGGTGGGGGGGTGGAGGGAGGGAGGGGTACACACAACAAAAAAAATTGTACTTCAATGTCTTAATGATTGACAAATGATGACATATTTGTGTTTTTTTTTAAAGAAAAATAAAAAGTCAATAAATTAAGATTAAGAGTAATTAGATTGGCTTTAAAGGAAGCTAGAGAGGCTTTTAAAATTCAAGCTGACAAGAAAAGAATGGAACCCAAACTTTCCCATGTTGGAGATAGTCACTCACTCCCATCCAGTCACATGACCCCCCTAGCCACACCCAGCTGGTCATTACAGCAGAGTACTGGTTGTTAAAAAACACTGGGAACCACAAAACCCTTTTGACCCCCTCCCTTTCTCTCTCTCTTCCTCTCTCTTTGTATCTGTCTGTCTCTCTCCCCTCTCCCTCTCTATCTTCCCCTCTCTCCCCCTCTCTCTGTATATCTCTCCCCCTTCCCCATCTCTGTATCTCTCTCTGTGTCTCTCTCTCCCCCTCTGCCCTCTCTCTTTATATCTCTCTCTCTGTGTATCTCTCTCTATGTCTATGTGTGTATGTGAATCTCTGTATCTCTCTCCTCCGATCTGTATCTCTCTGTCTCTCTCTCCCCCTCTCCCCCTCTCTCCCCATCTCTCTGTATCTCTCAATGTCTCTCTCTCCTCTCCCTCTCTATCTCTCCCTCTCCCTTTCCCTCTGTATCTCTCTTTCTCTGTATCTTTCTCCCCCTCTCTGTATCTCTCTCTGTCTCTCTCTCTCTATGTCTGTCTCTCCCGCATATCTCTCTCTCTCTGTCTCTCTCCCCCTCTCCCCCTCTCTGTATCTCTCTCTCTGTATCTTTCTTCCCCTCTCTGTATCTCTCTCTGTCTCTCTCTCTATGTCTGTCTCTCCCCCTGTATATCTCTCTCTCTATGTCTCTCTCTCTACCCCTCTCCCCCCTATCTCTCTATGTCTCTTCCCCTTGTCTCTGTATCTCTCTCTCCCCTCACCACTTTATTTGTTTGTCTCTGTGTCTCTTTTCTCTCACTTAAAAAGCTGAGGCTGAGCCAATGCCATGATTTCCTCTCAGGCTTTTTGCTACTCCTTTTCTTTCTTTGTGGCAACTTTTTGGAAATCTAGACTGGCTGAGGAACGTGTGAGAATTGCAGCAGAGGCTTCCCTTGAGGTGACCTTCCTCCTCCCCCTCCCCTTCCTCTCCTCTTGTGACCCTCTGGCTGAGTGTGGCAGGGCTGGGAGGGTGTGCATGAGTGGGGAGACCGTCCATAAGCGAGTGACCATGCTTGGCCAAAGTGCAGCAAAGGAACGTGTGGGCCAGGCAGCCACTTGCTTGAGGGTCTCCCCACTCACGCACATCCTCCTGGCCCCACCACAGCCAGCCAGGGGGTTGCAAGAGCAGGAGGAGGAGGATTGCCTGAAGGGAAGTCTCCATCATGACTTGCACTTGTTCCTCAGCCATTTGCTTGACTTTCTTAAAGGGGAAGGGTTGTTTTAAGCTTTTTACACTGCTGTTGGAAGGAAATACTTTCCTGATGGCGTTCTTCCAGCTGGGAAGCAACAATCAGCACTTTGAAGAAATATTTGAATAAGTTTAAGTTTTAAGTTTAAGTTTAAGTTTTATTTTATTTATATGCCGCCCTATTCCCTAAAAGGGACTCAGGGCGGCGAACAACTTAAACGGGAAGGGGAAACATACAAGTACAAAATAGACATTTAAAATGGCCAACAACCACACCTGTCGAGAGGGGAGGGGAGCTCATCAACCCCAGGCCTGCCGACACAGCCAGGTTTTAACGGATTTTCGGAAAGCAGGGAGAGAGGTGAGGGTCCGAATCTCTGCGGGGAGTTCGTTCCAAAGGGCCGGAGCTGCAACAGAGAAGGCCCTCCCTCGGGTCATAGCCAGATGGCATTGGCTGGTGGATGGAACCCGGAGGAGGCCGGCCCTGTGCGATCTAATGGGTCTTTGGGAGGTAATTGGCAGCAGGCGGTCTCTCAAGTACCCAGGTCCAATACCATGAAGGGCTTTATAAGTAATAACTAGCACCTTGAAGCGTATCTGGAGACCGATTGGAAGCCAGTGCAGCTCACGGAGGATAGGTGTAACGTGGGTGTATCGAGGTACACCCACAATTGCTCGCGCGGCCGCATTCTGGACCAGTTGAAGTCTCCGAATGCTCTTCAAGGGCTGCCCCATGTAGAGCGCATTGCAGTAGTCCAGTCTTGAGGTCATGAGGGAGTGAGTGACTGTTGCGAGTGCCTCCCGGTTCAGGTAGGGACGCAACTGGTGTACCAAGCGAACCTGGGCAAATGCCTCCCTGGTCATAGCCGATAAATGATGTTCTAAAGTCAGCTGTGGGTCCAGGAGGACTCCCAAGTTGCAAGCCCTGTCTGAGGGGCGTAAAATTTCACCCCCCAGCCTGAGTGATGGAATACTAACCAAATTTTTGGGAGGGAAACACAACAGCCACTCGGTCTTGTCTGGATTGAGCACAAGCTTGTTAACCCCCATCCAGACCCTGACAGCCTCCAGGCACTGGCACATCACGTTGACTGCTTCACTGAGTTGGCACGGGGCGGACAGATACAACTGAGTGTCGTCCGCATATTGATGGTATTTTATCCCGTGCCATCGAATGATCTCACCCAGTGGCTTCATGTAGATGTTAAACAGGAGGGGGGACAGGACCAAACCCTGAGGAACCCCATATTTCAGGGGCCTAGGGGTCGACCTCTGCCCCCCGACCAACACCGACTGCAACCTGTCTGAGAGGTAGGAGGAGAACCACCGAAAAATGGTGCCTCCCACCCCCACCTCTCGCAACCGTCGCAGAAGGATACCATGGTCGATGGTATCGAAGGCCGCTGAGAGGTCAAGGAGCACTAGGATGGAGGGATGACCTCCATCCCTGGCTCTCCAGAGATCATCGGTCAGTGCGACCAAAGCAGCCTCCGTGCTTTAGCCAGGCCTGGATCAGGACTGAAAGGAGTCTAGATAATCGGCTTCATCCAAGGACCATCGGAGTTGAGAGGCCACCACTTTCTCAACAACCTTCCCAATAAAGGGAAGGTTGGAGACTGGATGATAGTTGTTCAAAATGGCTGGATCCAGCGATGGCTTCTTCAGGAGGGGTCTCACCACCGCAGTCTTCAATGCCGGTGGGAAGAAGCCCTCCCAAAGAGAGGCTTTCATTATCACCTGGATCCAGCTCCGTGTCACCTCCTTGCTGTTCGCGACCAGCCAGGAGGGGCACGGGTCCAGTATACATGTGGCAGCACTCACCGCTCCCATGGCCTTGTCCACTTCATCAGGGGCAACAGGTTGAAAATCAGTCCAGAGATGTCGTTCAAGACCTTCCCCCAGAAAGAAGCTTTTAATGACAAGGAACCAAGATGAGAGACATTCAGCAAGGCTTCTTGGCTAGCTAGAAAGATTGACATTGAAACATAAGTATACACACGCTTTCTGAGTTTTGGTCTAAAATTGGTTTTTGGTGAAATTTAATTCTGTTTGGTGAAGTTTAATCTTGTTGATGGGATAATTTTCTCTAGTCAGCTTTGTTTGGAAGAAAAAAAAGGTTAATCTCTGTTCCTGAAAACAAACTGGATTGAGAAATCTGGCTAGTTCCTGTATCTATTTGTTCTGGTAATTGGTTTAACAAATAACAGTTACTGTGTTTGCTCCTTTGCTACATTCTAGCACTAATTGCTTTCTTTGTTGTTAGGCTTATCTCAAGTGTTTACACTTGAGCTTGCCTGGGGTGTGAGCTCTGGAAATGAGGTTTTGTATTTTAGTTTTAAAAGGATTTAAACTGTTGTGATTTAATTATTTGTATTGTGTTTGAATTTTTTCCTGCCTCATAGTTTCTTTTCTATCTAGGGAGGGGTCTTTTCCCTGCTTAGTGGATCTGGCACTGTCTTTTGAGGTGTACTTCCAATCGCAGGATGCAAGCTTGGCAATTATTTTTTTACTGCCTTTCTGGTTGGGTATGTGATCTTTCCTTAAATCTGTATGATTCCCTTAGGATTTCTTGTAAGGTGAGTGAGAGCAGCTGGTATCTTTAAGTGATGCAAATAGATCTAAGGATTGCTTCTCCTGGGTGTGCTCTTTTTTGAGAGCTTAAATGACTTTTCTGCTAAAGAGTTTCACGTTATGAGCAAGACTTGGTTGCTGATAATTATCATTACATTTTAACTATTTTAATTCCTCAAGGTGCTCTGCCACCCTGTCTGTTTCATAACTCCAGCTTGCAGGTATTTCTAATCTAATGATTGGTATTTAGAAGAACTTTAGGTGACATTTATGGCTGCTTATTTTTTTTCTACTAGTAGTAAAGAAATGAGTGAGAAATCATCAATTTTATAATTATTCCTAAAGTGGTATGTGTGTAAAAAACAGCACTGATTACTGATCATAAAAACACAACAACAGGCACTAAGCAACAGATCTATACAAGCAGGGATTTACCACACTAGATAGAACCCAAAGGGGAGATCAGTGTCTTTCAACTGAAAGATATATATGGACTTTAACTCTGAGAATTCTCCAGCCATCAAAGAATTTTCACCGAAGATTTTGGAGAATAGAGCTAAGAATATATGGGTATTCCAGTTCCAGAAGGACAAGGAGTAATTAGATAATCAACCAGACAATGTAGTAATCTCAATCATAAGGGATGTAAATTTAGGAAAGGATATGGAGGTGCCTGCCAGGTGTTACTGCCAGCAGAGACAAGAGGCGTATTCTTAAGATAGTCAAGAATCAAGTAAGGACTGTGATGTTGATTCTATTATACATCTTGACACAAATGATCTGTCCCCAAAAGATGTACTTTCTGTGCAGAATGATTTCCAGAGCTTGGGGTATGAACTTAGTAGTATAGGTTGTAGGCTTATCTTCTCAGAGGTTATACCAGTATATAAGGAACAAAAAAGGAAGGGTCAGCATGTAGCAGAGTTTAATGTGTGGCTAAAGGAGTGGTGTAAAAGGGAAGGCTTTGGTTTTATTAGTCATGATGCTTGCAGCTGGTCCAATGAAAAACTGTACAAAAGAGATGGTTTGCACCCATCCAAGAAAGGGACTTAGTTACTTGACATTAAATTCACAGATTTTCTGCATAAATATTTAAACTAGACAGCAGGAACAGAGAATTAATTGATACAGAACATTTCTGTCTCCAGCAATCTAAAATTCATAGAGTTATCAGTGCATGTAACATAGATATTTGTGCGGGCAAGGTTATCAGTCCTGCTGTCAAGCAAAACCAAGCATTTAATAGTGAGTGCCATACCAGGTGCACAAATCATACAAGTGGCAATAGGGGCGAATAGGGGAAAATAGTCAGGCAAAACACAGGTTATGTAGACAGTAAAAACAGGGTCAATCAAAATGGACTCAAATGTCTATGCACCAATGCACAGAGTATGAGGAATAAACAGGGTGAATTAGAAATCCAAGTAAATGAGGGCAGATATGATATTGTTGCTATTACAGAAACTTGGTGGGATGAAGCCCACAATTGGAACATACAGCTAGAATGATTTAAATTATTTAAAAGAAATAGATGAAATAAAAGAAGAGGTGGAGTTGCACTATACACTATATAAGAAATAACTACATCTCTACAGAAATAGAGCACAACAACGATGAAAACTAACTTGAATGCATTTGGGTCAATATTAAAGGGTGGGGATGACATTGCCATAGGTCTATACTACAGGCCACCCAACCAAGCAGAGAAAGTAGATGAACTTTTTACTAGTCAGCTAATTAGGGTATGTAGGAAGCACACCACAATAGTAATGGGGGATTTTAAGTACCCTGACATCAACTGGGAAACAAACTCTGCACCAAGTGGAAGATCGAAGAGGTTCCTAACAAACCTAGCAGACAACTTTGTTTCCCAAAAGGTAGAGAAGGGAATAAAGGGATCAGCCATATTGGACTTAATTCTCACTAATAGAGAGGAAATGATAGAAGCTACAGGAACCTTGGGGGCAAGCGATCATGCAATACTGGAATTCAACATTATGCAAAGGCACGTAGTAGAACAAAGTCAAACTAGAGTATTGGACTTTAAGAGAGCTAATTTCAATAAACTTAGAGAGAGCTTCGGAAGGATTCCATGGATGAGAATCCTCAAGAGGAAAACAACTCAAGAAGCTTCTGAAATTTTGAAAAATGAGATTATAAAAACCCAGTCTAGCACAATATCAATGAAGAAGAAAAATAACAGCTCCCAAAAGAAACCAGCATGGCTGCATAAGGAACTCTCTGACAAATTGAAAGACAAAAAGGAAAAATATAAAAAATGGAAAAAGGGGAACATAACTAAGCAGAATATCAACAAATAGCCCGAGCCTGTAAAGATTAAGTGAGGAAAGCTAAGGCTCAGAATGAAGAATGGCTTGCCACAAAAGTAAAAAATAACAAAAAAGCTTCTTTCAACATGTTAAAAAGAAGAAAAAAGTCAAGGAAACAATTGGTCCATTGCTGGGAGAAAGTGGCAAGAAGGTGACAAGCAAGAGGGAGAAAGCAGAACTATTTAACTCATTTTTTGCATCTCTCTTTACACAAAGGGAAAAAACAGTCCAACCTACCAAAAACAGCACCACAAAAATCAGATTAGGAACACGTTGAAATAGGGAAGAAAATGGTAAATAAGCATCTGTCTAACCTAGATGAGTTCAAATCACCAGGACTAGATGGATTACACCCCGGGTTCTGAACGAACTGGCAGACGAAATCCCAGAACCACTGAACTATATCTTCCAGAGATCCTGGAGCACCGGGGAACTGCCAAAGGACTGGAAAAGAGCTGATGTGGTTCCTATCTTCAAAAAAGGAAAAAAATAGATCCAGGAAACTATAGACCTATCAGCCTGACCTCAATACCAGGGAAGATTCTGGAAAAGATAATCAAGCAACGGATTAGCGAACACCTAGAAGTAAACAGATCATGCCAGACTAATCTTAATGCATTCTTTGACAAAGTGACAACATTAATGGACCAGAGGAATGCTGTTGATATAATTTACTTGGACTTCAGTAAGGCATTTGATAAAGTAGACCATAACCTACTACTAGATAAAGTAGAAGAATGTGGGGTAGACAGCATCACCACCAGATGGATTTGTAACTGGCTGACCAACCACACTCAAAGTGTAGTCCTCAATGGAACTGCATCTACATGGAGGGAAGTATGCAGTGGAGTACCCCAAGCCTCTGTTTTAGGCCCAGTACTCTTCAACATCTTCATCAATGATTTGGGTGAGGGGATAAATGGGGAACTCATCAAGTTTGCAGATGACACCAAGATGGTAGGAATAGCCATCACTCCAGAAGATAGGCTTAAGATACAGAAGGATCTTGACAAACTTGAACATTGGGCACTATCTAACAAAATGATATTCAATGGTAAAAAAAGTAAAGTTCTACATTTAGGCAAGAAAAACAAAATGCACAGGTACAGTATAGGTGGTACCTTGCTCAATAGTAGTAACTGTGAAAGGGATCTTGAAGTCCTAGTGGACAACCATTTAAATATGAGCCAGCAGTGTGCCACAGCTGCCAAAAAAGTCAACACAGTTCTAGGCTGCATAAACAGAGGGATAGAATCAAGATCATGTGAAGTATTAATACCACTTTATAATGTCTTGGTAAGGCCACACTTGGAATACTGCATTCAGTTTTGGTCTCCACAATGTAAAAAAGATGTGGAGACTCTAGAAAGAGTGCAGAGAAGACCAACAAAGATGATTAGGGGATTGGAGACTAAAACATATGAGGAACGGTTGCAGGAACTGGGTATGTGTAGTTTAATGAAAAGAAGGACAAGGGGAGACATGATAGCAGTGTTCCAATATCTCAGGGGTTGCCACAAAGAAGAGGGATTCAAACTATTCTCCAAGGCACCTGAGGGCAGAAGAAGAAGCAATGGGTGGAAACTAATCAAGGAGAGAAGCAACTTAGAACTGAGGAGACAGTTCTAAGTTAGAACAATTAATGACAGAACAATTAATCACTGGAACAGCTTGCCTCTAGAAGTTGTGAATGCCCCAACACTGGAAGTCTTTAAGAAGATGTTGGATAGCCATTTGTCTGAAATGGTGTAGGGCTTCCTGCCTAGGCAGGGGGTTGACCTAGAAAACCTTCAAGGTCCCTTCCAACTCTGCTATTGTATTGTACTGTAGTAGACAAATTAATAGACAGAGACCAGAAGAGCTCGGGAGGCCAGGCAAGTGGGGTGAAGCAAGCAGGGCAAGCCAAGGCACCACTTGACATGAGTGATGTTGACTTGGCTATGCTCACCCAATCACATGCCCAACCAGCCATGCCCACCAAGCCACAACCACAGAACTGGTAGTAAATTTTTTTGAATCTCACTACTGAATATAAGGCAAACACAAGCAATAGAACATAATGATACCAGAGTCTTAGATTTTAATAGAGCTGATTTTCATAAACCCAGTGAGAACTCAGGAAAGATTCCTTGGATGAAAATCCTAAAGGGGAAAATTATTCAAGAAGCTTGGAAAACTCTGGAAAATATTATTATAAAAGCCCAGACTGGCACAATACTGCGAAAAGAAACACAAGAAATCCAAGAAGAAACCAGCATGGCTGCACAAAGCTTTCTCTGACAAATTGAAAGACAAAAGACAAGTACAAAAAATGGAAAGAGGGACATACAACTAAGGCAGAATATCAGCAGATAGCCAGAATCAGCAAAGATAAAGTCAGGAAAGCAAAGACTCAGAATGAACAGACTTGCAACAAAAGTCAAAGATAATAATAAAAAGTTTCTTCCAACATATAAATAGTAAAAAAAACACACCAAGGAAACAGTTGATCCACTAAAGAGAGAAGACAGCAAGGAAGTAATGGGCAACAGGGAGAAAGCAGAGCTGCTTAACACATTCTTTGCATCAGTCTTCACGCAAAAAGAAACTATAACCAAAAGCATAACTGTAAAAGACAGACTAGAAATAAAAGTTAAAATAAGCAAAAAAATGGTGAGAGAACACTTGTCTAATCTTGATCAATACAAATCACAAGGACCTGATGGATTACATCCCAGAATTCTAAAGGAGCTAGCAGATGTCGTCTCAGAACCACTGTGCCACATCTTTCAAAAGCCCTGGATCACCAGGGAACTACCAGAGGACTGGAAAAGGGCTGAAGTGGTTCCCATCTTCAAAAAAGGGGAAAAAAACAGACCCAGGAAACTACATACCAATCAGGCTAACATCAATGTCTGGGAAGATACTAGAAAAGATAATAAACAGATCTGCCAACATCTAGAAATGAGTAAAGTAATAAATAGAAGTTAGCATGGTATCAAGGTTCCAAATAATAGCAGTTAAACTTAGCAGTTAGATTTATATACCGCTTCATAGGGCATTCAGCCCTCTCTAAGCGGTTTACAGAGTCAGCATATTGCCCCCAACAATCCGGGTCCTCATTTTACCCACCTCGGAAGGATGGAAGGCTGAGTCAACCTTGAGCCGGTGAGATTTGAACAGCCGAACTGCAGAACTGCAGTCAGCTGAAGTAGCCACCTCGGCTCTAACACACCCATAGCAATCAAAACTCCTGGGCCATGTTGGTGTCAATGTACTCTCTCAGTTCCATCATTTCTTTTGGGGTCATGGAATACATTTTTGACTTGAGAAGTTTAGCCCCTGGCACAAACTCTATGGTGCAGTCAGTGGGGCGATGGGTGGTGGTAGCAAGTTGCATTCTTCCTCGCTGAATGCTGTGGCCAAGTCCGGATATTCTTTGGGACTCTCAGGGCTGTCAGGAGGTGGCTCTGCAGTGGTGGTGGCTTTCTTGTTCCACATGGTACCAGCCATTTTAATAGTGGCTTTTCCCTTTGTCGGGTAGGGAGGTGGGAGGGGACAAAGTCCAAACTTCAGCTTTCTGTAGCTGTCTTCCCATGAAATGGCGGGGTTCCATTTGTCCAGCCACACCAGTCCCAGGATGACTGCTTCAGTCATTTTTGGCACCACCACAACCTGTCTCCCTGGGTTCCTTCCTGGGGACCACTATTCTCAATTTAATAACAAAAGGATGGATGGCTTTACTTACCATTGGGTCATTCTCGCTGTCATCATCACTGTCGCATGCGGCCATCAGCATGGCTTCTGGAACCGGAGTTCCTTCTTCCCCTTCAGGAGAGGAGACCTTGATGGCTTGGCAGACAAACTTCCCTTTCTCTGTGGGTTTCTATGGTGGCCTTCTTAGTTTGGCTGGTGTAGGCTTTCTTGCTTGGGGAACAGGAGCTAGGGCCAGGCATTCAGGTGCTCGGTGACCCTGCTGTTCACATCTGAAGCACTTGATTGGTGTTGTTGAGGCTCCTCCTGGCTGCTCTTCTGCTTGTCGCAGGCTAGACCACCTGCCAAGTTGTCTTTTGGGTTTCTTTTCTGGTGCTTCCTTTTTGTGCAGGTGGAGCTCGAGGCCTATGGCAACAGCCATCTGGTACCACTTGTGGATGCAGTCTGGGACACCTCAGCATACACAGGCTTAGTGCAGTTCATGATCCAAGCCCTCCTTAAAGTACTGCACCACTAGGCACTCAGGCCAGCTTCCTAGCCACCTGTCAGCCTCTGCTTTGCTGTTGCTTCGACTGCCATGAAATGGGGAGGGAGGGCATGGTATTTGGGAGGGGTTACTCATTGTGCTGGAGGAAGGTTCTGGAGTTCAGCTGCCTGTCTGACTACACATGTGTAGGAGATTCCTGCCAGGACTAACGACACCGACATTTCATCTTCATGATGCCTTTTGAAGTTATCTCACACCTGACACTTGGGAGAATTATGATTGGACTGTAGCTGTGATGCCAAGGGGTGGGGAATGGGCTATTCTATATATCAATTGCTTTCGTGCCTAAATAATCAGACTTCGCTTCGCTATGCCTTTAATCATTCATAATTAGTAAAAGTACACTTGATTTCTACTCATGGAGTCTCGTGGTCTTCTTTCCTAATTATTTAATGGAGAGGTTCTGACACCACCTGTCAGAATTCCCTAATGTATTCCTTGCGGGGTGGCCCCTCTACTTGATGCCTTTGATCTCTGCCTCACTGTGGTATGGGGATGGGAGAAGGCATTCACTGGAACTGGATCCAGCCTTAACCCAGATAGTAAACCCACCCAGGTGGCACCTGTCTGGCCGATGGCATCTGGCATTGTCCCAATATCCATTGGTGGGCCTCTGGCACCAAGGAGGCCTCTGCTGTGGTCCGGGACTTGACCAATCCAATGGAGGTGGTGGAGGGCTGACAGGCTGGGCCATCAGGGAGGTAGTCCGGTCCCACCTGGGGAGACTGCTGTGCACTGGATTGTGCCAATGAGTGGCATGGGAGTTACTCCCTGGGTAGATCAGTCCTACTGTGTGGGAAAAGTAAAAGACAGCTGGCTGAGATCTATCACTCCCTGCCCGGATTGCTGATACTGCCTGACACTACCGAAGCTTGGCTGGCCGAACATCTCTGGCAATCCCTCCAGGGTCTGGCTGCAGGCCGCAGTCTGGTACTTCCAGTCCCCAGACTCACTGAGGTCCAGGAGTCCTGTTGACAACCACTTGAGGACCGTGGTCATCTCCTCTCTCGCAGAGGTGACTGGGTGTTCTTTTGCTGGTTCGTGGAATGCAGATCAGTAGCCAATGTCTTCCTCTGCCTGGTAGAGATCCTGGGTGGATGGCCACGGCATGAACTTTGGGCCAGGTACCCAACTGGCACTTGATGTCCGCCGCCACTGCCACCATCCGCTGGGGCAAGGGGGGGGGAATTGTAAGCTTTTGGAAACTCCTCCATAAGCTCTGCCGGTGCCAGTCGTTTCCTCAGTTTTCTTCTCCATTTTCCCAGAGTCTTCCCACTGCCCAGTACACTGAGTAAGTGACTGTGGCTCAGGACCCTGGATAGTGGCTCCAGATGGAGCGGAAAGTTTTCTTTTGTTTTAGAAGAGTCAGTTTAAGGTCAGGGTTCCAAGTAACACAGCCACAGCATTCAAAACTCTGAGGCAGTTGAATTCCTCAAAGAATAGATTTATTGGATATGTCATATTGGCATGAGCTGGTGAAAACTGACTCTAATTGTTCCTGTGGTTTTCACCTAATTAAAAGTAAAAGTTTTTTTCACTTTCTCCAAACAATCAGGCATATGGTCCAATCAGGATACAGTCTGGTTGCTAGATGACTCCAGTCTCCTCCTTTTGGACATCTATTGAGAATGTCCTTGGTTCCCAAGAGAAAGTATTCTATTTTGGCTACAACACCCCAGCTATCTCTACTTTCCTCTCCCTTTCCCACAGCTCCAGTTGTGGCAGTACTGAAGCCCCAAAATGGCCACAGCCAGGTAAGCTTCAGGGTTAACACATAGGTTTGTTAAAATAGATGATGCCAAACCAATCTTATTTCATTCTTAAACACAGTGAATAAATTAGTAGACCAGTGAAATATTGTGGACATAATATACTTAGACTTCAGCAAGGCATTCAACAAAGTAGACCACAACCTATTTCTTGGTAAGCTAGAAAATAGTGGGATAGATAGCATCATCACCAGATGTATTCGTAACTGGCTGACAAACCATACTCAACAAGTAGTCCTTAATGGGTCTATGTCTACATGGAGGGAAGTAAGCAGTGGGGTACCACAAGGTTCCATCTTAGGCCCAGTACTTTTCAATATCTTCAAAAACAACTTAGATGGGGGAATAGAAGAGGAACTTACCAAATTTGCAGATGATACTAAGCTGGCAGGAATAGCTAACACTCTAGAAGATAGGCTTAAGATCCAGATGGATCTTAACAGACTTGAACACTGGGCCCTATCTAACAAAATGAAATTCAATGTAGAGAAAAATAAAGTCTTATACATAGGCAAGAAAAACCGAAAGTACACATATAGACTGGGTGAAACCAGGATTAATAACAGTAACTGTGGGATGAATCTTAGACTCTTAGTAGACAGCCAGCTAAATATGAGCCAGCAGTGTGCGGTGGCAGCCAAAAAAGCCAATGAAATCTTAAATTGCATTAACAAAGGGATACAATCAAGATCAAGCGAGGTGCTAATACCACTCTATAAAGCCTTAGTAAGACCATACCTGGAATACTGCATCCAGTTTTGGTCACCACACTATGGAAAAGATGTTAAGACTCCAGAAAAAGTACAAAGAAGAGCAACCAAGATAATTAGGTCATAAGTATGAAAAACTGTCACAAATCACTTTTTTTCAGTACTGTTGTAACTTTGAATGATCACTAAATGAATGGTTGTAAGTTGATGACTACTTATATCTATTTACTTCGTTTATTAAATTTATGTGCTATATTTAAGTAAAAGAAGGAATCAGGATTTAAAGAAAAAGAACCTAGAAAAACCCCTCTGACATTAGCAGAAATAAGAAAAATAATGTGATTTCATTGTGGACTAGCAATCATTTTGGATAAAGGAAGCATTAGCATGCTCAGAGCTGGTAGTTAGGTAGTGATGGCAGTCTAGAATGACTATTTAGAATTGCCTTGTGACAACAATTTTAGACATCCTTGATGGAATGTACAAATTTGAATGTAGAGTTTAGCGATTCCTTTCAAAAAGAGAAAGGAAAAAGATGATGCAAATTGAATTTAAGTTTCTTTCTGTTTTAAAAGGGCATATGTGAGCAACAGCCTCTCAATCAACCTTGAAGCTTTCTCACTAATTTCATATTAGACCAATAGCATAATAACATTCCTGTGTCAAATCGATGGTGTGCTAAAATTTAGAGAGACAGCTTAATAATGACTGTATGCTGGCATCCATTCTTCTACATCTACAGATTATATTAGAACTATGTATTAAATAATGTTAACTGATGGAGCAGCTCATATAAAACAAGGAACACAATGCTGCCTTTAAAAGCAATTGTGCTTGCCCTTTTTCAGAAAGCTCACAGTGTATTAAAGTAACAAATAAAACAAGTTAAAAAAGAATTTTATAGTAAAATCTCTATTTAAATTAAGGTTTACATTCAGATTTATGACTTCCATAAGGACCCTTGATTTTCATAATATTCAGCCAATCAATATATATATTTGAAAATTTCCTGTGGTGATGTCATCATGCTTGGAGCTGAGGAACGGGAGTTCTTGTAACCTCTAACTCTAACTTCTTCATTTGAGCTCATTTCTGAGCACTGTGGATCCTGAAGGGACTGGCAGATTAAGGGGGAAACTCTGAAGACACTGGGGTGATAAGGCAAATCCCTCAGCGGGTAGGAGAAACCCCCTAAACGGATGAGGATCTATCCTGCCACTTGGTCAGGACTGAAGCAATGGCGACCACATAAGAAGGAAGCAGAGAGAGAAAGCAGTTGAAATTGAGACATCTGTTATTATTATTGACAACCCAAAGAAAAGGAGGACAACGCAAAATTGGCAGAGAGGGTGAGCTGGAAAGAAAGAGGCTCTGGGATGGAGACTATTTTTGCAGTTCAGATTTTTGCCGAAAAGTAGTGAGAGCAGAAACGCTGAGTTGGAATTCACGGCGTAAATAACTTGAACAAAAGTGGCCACAGTGAGAACGAAAACCCGGCGTGGACAACAGGAGTGGGACATAGTAACTGCTGAGAAGACTTGGAAAGCACATAAAGGATTGTTTAACAGTCGGGTTGGTTGTTGACTTTTTCCTTCTTGCTCTTCCTTCTACTCTTGTTTTTCCAAAGAACAGCTGAACTTTGAGTTTAGAACAGTTTCAACCATGAACAATAAATTCAGGTAACAAAGGGAGCAAGCACTCTTTCTCTTTTTGGAGGGGACACCTTACAAATATACGGTATTTATTCTCCCCTGAACTTGGAACGGTACCAGAGACAGTAGAAAGAGAACTGTTTTGGAATGATTAGGGGGCTTCTTTACCCACTCCCCCTTTATTTTGCCTTTACTGCTGGACTTGTTGTATTAACTGATTGACACTAACAGTGATACTGAGGAGAGGCTGACACCTAGTGGATTATAAATTTGAACCGTGAAGTCTGATGCAAGAAAACCAATGGTGACATAAGCTACCCCTGGTATGCCCAAATATGGGAGGAAGGTCACACTTCCACTCTCTGTCTTCGGCTCGTCACAAGAGACCATCCAGACAGAAACCCAATATTTTTTACTGTTGCCTTTTTGTTACATTTGTTATATTTATGTTGATAAATAAATAAAGGGAGACTAGTATAGATCTATACTAGTCTCCCTTTATTTATTTATCAGCATAAATATAACATATATATATATATATATATATATATATATATATATATATATATGTGTGTGTGTGTGTGTGTGTGTGTGTGTGTGTGTGTGTGTGTGTGTATGTAGATAGATAGATAGATAGATAGATAGATAGATACTAATTATTAGAATTGAGTACCTGTATAACTGATACAATTGAGAGACATATATTTGTATAAGATAACAGTGTGATATATAACTCTATGATATATAATAATTAAGGATCAAAAACAGAATAGAATAATACATAGGAATGTTTAGATATTGAAATGTGATATTAAGGAAGGTTAATTATTGTTAAATATTGAGATATATAATAATTGATACCATTGATATTGCTGATAAAGTAGAAGTAAAGTAGAATCTATATGCAATTGTGGGCAAGAATAAATAGGGAGATTAGAATGGCAATTTCAGTAAAGTTAGTGAAAAAAACAACACCCAATCCAGCTTCAGCAACACCCTCCCCCTCAAATCAAAGATCAATTGAGAGTGCATTGGGGCTGGAGAAAGGCGGCAGGATGGCAGGAACAACGAGACCAGCACCAACAATGCAGAGTATGCAATTGATGCTCCAGATGATACAAGAGACATTGACGAAAAACCAAGAAGTAACGGCTACAAATCATGAAGAGACAAGGAGGAATCATGAAGAAATGAAAAATGAAATGGGAGAATTGAAAGGAAATATCAAAAGTGTGGATGACAAAATTGAAAGGATACAGAATGCCTTAGCAATCAACAAACAGAAAATCCAGAACATCGAAACAAAAATAGAACAAACAGATCAAAAGATGGAAAAAATTGAGCTGAAATATAGACAAGTTAATAAAGAATTAGAGTTATCAATAATACGAATTGAGGGAGAGGAGGAGCCAACGTTGCTATGAGATGGACATGCGATCTCAATGCTCTGAGATCACTGCTGAAACTTTTATCGCTGGGTGGTCCAATCGGACCTAAACCTTCCCATAGAGACAGCGAACGGGAAGAGTACATCCTGCTGATCTCAAGGACACCGCAAAATGCCTGATCGACGGGAGAAGTTCTTCTAGCTGGCAATAAAAGCATAGCCCCTAGGCTGATGAAGTTGGGACGGCTCTGGATGGAAGGAAAAGGAAAGAGAAAGTGTTTACAGCTGGTGAGGAATGTTTACTGTTTTAAAAGAGACTGCCTACAAAAAACTTAAAATTAATTTAAATCTGGGAATAGAAGAAATAAGTGGCAGAATTAAACTTTGAATGGTTTTGGTTAGTTTGTTATCTTGCTCTTAAATGCTATTATTATGGATGGAATTTATGCAAGCCTTTTAAAACGGATGGATTAAGTTTTCTTCTATCTTTTTTATTATTAGTTTTGCAACCTATGGACTAAAATTCTCCTTCCTCATTACTATGTGTGTTTTCCTCTTCTTCTCCTCTATTTTACTCAAGAATTTGATTTTTATTTTTTTAACTTGGAATATAAAAGAAAAGAAGGAAACAAAGAGAATTCTAACAACAGAGGGAAAGTTAGTGCTGCTGCTCGGAGGCTGGAGGCTTGTGTATTGGGAACAAAGCACTTTCACTTTCCTCACTGAACAGTCTGGCTTGGCAATTCAAAGTCTCACAGTTTGTTTATAGAGAGTGCTAAGAACCTGTTGTGGCCCAGCAGGATCCGGTTGAGCTGCTGATGGACTCGGATAGCAAGGAACCATATGAGTCTGCCCTGGACAATGTGGAGGACCCTGGGCAGGGTTCAGACTCAGAGCAGGGACCAGAGAGGCTGGTTGGCCACCAGTAGGCACCTGAAGCATGGAGCAGTGGGGAGGATCAAAGGCAGTTTGTCCCTGATGCTAGATTGAGAAGGGCTGAGAAATGGAAGCAGCAACTCTGTAGGCAGACTCACATAAGATGATTAAGCACAGGTGGTTGTTGATTGGCCCCTCCCAAGAGAGATTATAGGTGAGGCATTGGGAGGGGACATTTGCAGGAAACAACCATTCGAATTAGTAGTTAAGAAAATCTATCTGTGTATTCTAGCCATGTCTGTTCGTTTGGACTATCTGCGTTGCTTCGTTTGAACTATCTGGGTTGCTGCAGAGCTACTCTATTGAACGTGAGTTGTCTGGGCCCCCAGCCAAAGGATTCGTTATCTCAGTAATTGAACAGTGACAAACAGCCAAGCCTGTGTTCTGGTTTATTCACAGGCTGGGGTGTGTGTGTGTAAGAACAAGAACCAAAGGATGAATTGTTTACACAGGTGTCCTTTTGAACTATATCTCTAACCAGAGAAAGTGAAACGAAGATTTTACTGTGAATTTATGTTTAACCTTGTAAAAACCCTTCAAACCAGAGCAGCAGTATTTGTCAGCTGGAAATTATGGCACAACTTCAACAGCAGAAAGAAGCTTTAAGTTTGCAAAAGATAATATTTGAAATTCAGAAATTATCAAACACATTTGAGAGGACAGAGAAGAAGTTGGAAAATCTAGAGCATCTAACAGTAGAATATGATGAAGAAGTTGGAGATGTTTATCAAGTGGAAAAAGGGGAGGTTAGAGTCCTAAAAACTGAAGAGAAAAATGATCACAAAGAAATCAAATCTGCTGATATCTATAGTGATTGGTTTGTGTCTGGAAATAGAAAGAGTGGAATATGGAAAGAGGAATTAAATGGAGGGGAACTCTACCCCAGATAGAAAGATACAGAAGAAGAAAAAACAAAAACAATATGGATTTAAGGAGAGACATTTTATTAGCAACATCATTGATAACACCATTGACAATTAAAGATAAGCTGATCAAGGAAACAGAAGAAGGGCATCGAAATTACATGAAAGACTCAATAAGCAATGAGTTGCAAAGATGAGTCCATACAAATTTGATTAAGGAGATGATTAGAGGACTGATACCACAAATGGCAAAAGACATGAGACTGTTTTGCTACTGGAAAGATACAGATGAAAGTGTATAATCTAAAACTAGTTAAATTTAATGAAATTTAGTGACAATAGATTATTGATGTTTAGTCAGAATAGGCCATAAGGATATAGTGTTATTAGTGGATATTAGAAATAACAAATGAAATGCCAGTATGTGGTCAGGTTTTAAATCTTGGTACATTTTATGATGAAGTATGTTTAAGCAATTATAGTCAAATGAAAATGGAGATATGATGATGGTAATATGTATAAAAATATCTGATTTAAAATACTTGAGTTAATACAAATTTTGTGGATGACAGTGGAAGAGACGCATGAAAGCTTTTTGTAACCACTTTCTACAGTATGTAAAGAAGGAGGATTCTTTGTGTTGTGTTTGTTTTGAAAATTTAAAATAAAGAAAATTAATAAAAAAAATCTGACTTGAAAATGAAAGAGCTTCATTCTATCTAAGATTCCAAAACATACTGGAAGGGAAGGAGGAAGACCTGAAAGGAAAAATGACCGAAATCTTCACTGAAATTCTACAGAAAAAAGAACAAGGCTTGGGAGGGGACATCGATGAAGCTTACCGTGTGCATACTAATTATGCCAGAAGACATAGGCTCCCAAGAGAAGTGCACATAAGATTTGCCAAAAAAACAACTAGAGATAAAGTGTACAAAAAACCCAGAGAAGGGACGATTACATTCCAGGGAAAAGAGTTGATCACGCTTAAACAGATTCCACAGAGAATTCATGAACAATGTAGACAATACCAATTTTTAACAAATCAGTTAAATAAAAGCAGAACAATGTACAGATGGTTGGTACCAGAAGGGGTACTGGTATCATGGCAAGGAAAAAGATATAAGATAGAGAATATAGAAGAAGTGCAGGAATTCTGTGAAAAATACTGCACATGGGAAGAAGAACAAGGAAGTAAAGAGGACCTAGAAAGTAGAAGTCAAGAGGAAGCAACATAAGAAGACAAAGAAAGAAAAGGAAAGAAGAACAGAGGCAAGAAAGAGAGAGCAGAAAGGAAAGGTGTGAGAGGGAAAAGTTAGATACAAACCAGAAGCAACAAAAAACACCCCATCTAAAGATGGACCAGGAAATAACAATTATTTTGATAAACTTGAATGGACTGAACACACCAAAAGAAAGAGACTAGATGTTTAATAAACTTAAGAAAATGAAGGTAGATACAGGAAGTGCATATTAAAAGGGAACATAGGAATTTACTGGAAAGCAAAAAAACTAGGGAAATTATATACAGCACTGGAAGATAAAAAAAGAGGGATAGCAACCTATATAAAGGAAAAAATAAACTCCAAAGCAGTCTAATCTGATGAAAAAAGGCAGGATGCTAACGATTGAATTGGAGCTGCCACCAGACTCCGACAGCTAGGGGCTCATGTCGGCTTTGGAGGATGTGGAGGACCCAGGACAGGATTCTGACTCCGAGCAGGGCGCAGAGAGGCTGGTTGGCCACCAGGAGGCGCCTGAGCCTTGGACCAGTGTGGAGGAGACAAGGGAGTGTGATCCTGATGTCAGCAGTGAGTTGTTCCTGGATGCCCGGCACCGGAGAGCTAATAGGCGTAAGGAATAGTTGCACAGTTACAGGAGGTAATTACATTCAGCTGCTGGCAATTAGTTTCCTCTCCAGACTATAAAAGGAATGCTTGTGCAGACGGCCCTTTTGCAGAAATCAACACATTAACGAATGTTGGAGAACAGAATTGTGAGCCTGGCAGGCTGGATTGCTGCCACGCCTTATCTGTGTTGGATTGCTGCCAAGGCTTATCTGTGACGGTTTGCTGCTAAGGACCCGTTTGTCTGTTAATAAATTTCCATAAAGTATCTTTGGCTCGGAGTGTGTTGATGTGGGACGAGGGGGATCAGAACAGTCATGTATGCACCAAATCAGAAGCAAGAGGAATTCTATAGGAAATTACACAACAAAATAAACGAATTAGAATATGAAAATATTTGCTTAATCAGGGATTATAATGCAATAGTGGATAAAAAAATGGATTATGAAAGCAAAAAGAAAAAGAAAACAAAAAAAATACGTTACGCAAATCCTTTTTTGAGATTGCAATGGAATATAAATTACATGATATTTGGAGAGAAAGGCACAAAACAAGAAAGCAATATATCTTTTATTCAAACCCCCATCAGTCCCTATGAAGAATTGACATGGCTTGGATTTCATCTGGTCTATGTAATCAATTAGACAAAATTGAAATAGAAGCAAATGAGTGGGCAGATCATAATCCAATAAAATTAAGATGGAAAGGTCAAAGAAGAAGAAAAATATGGATGATGAATTCAAATATTGTAAATGAAATAGAATACACTCAAATGCTGGAGAAAGAATTAAAACTATTTTTTAGAATAAATAAAAAAGAAGACACTTCAATTCAAAATCTCTGGGACACTATGAAAGCATACACAAGAGTTCTCACGATTGCCTACATGGCGAGAAGAACTAGAAAACAAAAAGAGTAACAAGAATGTATGCAAAAAGAACTTATGGAAGCCGAAGCTGAACTACAGAAAGACCCAAATAATAAAATTAAAAAAGAAAAAAGAGAGATGATAAAACATTAGTCTCCGAATCCGCTTCAAGGTGCTGGTCGCTACCTATAAAGCCCTACATGGCATCGGACCTGGGTACCTGAGAGACCGCCTCCTGCCAATTACCTCCCATAGACCGATCAGATCTCACAGGTTAGGTCTCCTCCGGATTCCATCCGCCAGCCAATGTCGGCTGGTGACCCCCCGGGGGAGAGCCTTCTCTGTTGCAGTTCCAGTCCTCTGGAATGATCTCCCTGTCGAGATCCGGACCCTTACGACCCTCCCGGCTTTCCGCAAAGCCACCAAGTCCTGGCTGCTCCAGCAGGCCGGGGGGCCTGTGAAACATCCAGCCCTGCGGAAATTGTGAATGTTGTGGTTTTGTTTTTAAAGTGTTGTCTTTGTCTAGTCTTCCCCCTTCCCTTGTCTATTGTGAGCCGCCCGGAGTCCTTCGGGAGTGGGCGGCATACAAGACAAATAAATACAAATACAAATACAAATAAGATCAACTTAATAACTCAAAAGGAATTACCACAGAAAATTAAAGCGGTCAGACAAAATTACTTTGAACAAGCCAACGAATTTGGACGATGGCTGGTCTACAGATTGAAGAATGAAAGAGAAAAAAGGATGATATACCAATTAAAAGATGATGAGGGAAGAATTCAATACAAAGCGGGAGAAAAGAAGCATATTATTCATAAATCACAAAACTATACGTGCAAGATAGTATGGAGTAAATCAAGATAAAACATTATTTAAATACAAAAAAGATAACATCAATCTCAAAAGAACAAAGGAAGGTGATAAACAGGCCAATAACGTTAGCTGAAGTGGAATTAGTCCTGAAAAACCAGAAAAATAATAAAACCCCAGGACCAGATGGAATACTGGTGGAGCTATACAAATATAATAAAATAATATTGGAAGAACTAGGAGTGGAAATGTTTAACGAAGTTTTAGGAAAAGCCAAGATGCCTGAATCATGATGGAAGCAATAATATCATTAATCCCGAAAGAAGAAACCAATCTATAAGAAATTCAAAACTACAGACCAATTTCATTACTAAATTCCGATTATAAAAAATTTGTAGCAATTATGGCAGGAAGAATTAAACAGGTTTTAAATGAACAAATAGATCCAGACCAAAACGGATTTTTACCTCACAGACACATTAAAAATAATACGAGAGTCATCCTAGACATAATAGAATATTACGAGACGCATCCAGAAAAACAAATGGTACTGGTTTTCCTTGATGCACAAAAAGCATTTGACAATGTAATTTGGAAATTTTTAATAACACTATTAGACAGGATGAAATTTGGAGAAAATTTACAAAAATGATAGAAAAACTTTATAACAGTCAGACAGCCAAAGTTCTGATGAACAGAGAAGATCAAAATAAAAAAGGGAGTTAGACAGGGGTTCCCCCTCTCTCCTTTGCTGTTTATATTAACCCTGGAAATTTTATTAAATGAAATTAGGAAGGACCAGGGAATAAAAGGTTTGAGACTTAAAAATGAAGAATATAAGGCCCAAGCTTATGCCGATGACTTAGTATTTGTTCTAGAAGATCCATTAGAATCCAGTCTGAAATTAATTAAAAAATTAGAAGAATATGGTGAAGTGGCAGGATCAAAAATCAATAAAGGCAAAACAAAAATGATAACCAGGAATATGACAAAAAAAGCAAGAAGAGGAACTGGAATTAGCAACTAGAATGCAGGGGTGGGTTCCTACTGGTCCTTGCCGGTCCTTGTGGATCGGTTGGTCGGTGAACCCAGAAGTAATTAACTTCTGGGAATGCTGGTACCAATCCTGCCCCTGTCGCTGCAAAGCACCCTTGCCGACAAGGCAGTGCGACCCGCTCGGCATGTAGAAACAGAAAAGAAGGAACAGGAGAGGAGTTCCAAGTGGAGCTTTTCAAACAGCCGAACTCCTCTCCTGTCCCTTCTTTTGCTGTTTGAACAAGCCGTGCGGGTTGCACTCCCTTGTCCCGGCTGCCCCGCTGCCCATGCGTGCCTATGTTTTCCAAGGCATGGAGCGATTCTGGAACCCATCCATCACCCCCGTGGAAAACATAAGCACGCATGCACAGCCTGCATAATTACAGCCCTGGAGAGTGGAGACTCTCGGAAGGAAGCCAGAGGCAGCGGGGCAGCCAGGTCCCTCACCCTCAGAGGGAAGAAGGGCCAGTTGGGAGAGGGGCTTTGGTCCTGCTGCCTCTGGTGGACGAAGCTTTACTGGCCCACGGTGAAGATTCCGTCCCTCATCCCGGAACCTTCAGAACTTGTTCTCATTCACCCGGGCTTGTGTAGAGGTTTCACTCTCCAGGCCTGTAATTGTGCAGGCTGTGTGTGTGCGCATATGTTTTCAACGGGGGTCACGGATGGGCTCTGGAGTTGCTCCACGGCATGGGGCCATGGCTGGAACACGAGGAATGTGAGGGGGACCAGCAGGGCCTTGTCCTTTTGAAGAGGACCTGTCCCCAAAGAGGGCAGATGTGGTGGCATTGGTCTTGGGATGTTCTGCAGAGCCCCCCAGGGAAGAACACCGTTGCCAGGTACTTTTAACCATATATTTTGCTCCCATGTCTGCAGAATGCTGCAAAAAAACATGAATACAGGCCAGTTGTTGAGTGTTTCAAATGTGATCGGAACACTCAACAAAGTGACCACAGTATGTCTGTGTGTGTCTGTTTCTGTGCCTATGTATGTGTATGTGTGTGTGTGTGTGACAGAGACAGACAGAGGCACAGAGAGATAGAGGGAATGAGAGACAGACACAGGCACAGAGGGAGGGAGGAGAGAGATACACACACAGAGAGAGACAGACACAGAGAGAGAATCACATAGAGAGACACAGAGGGAGGGAGGGAGAGAGAGAGATGCAAAGAGCCACACACACACACACACACAGAGAGAGAGAGAGAGAGAGAGAGAGAGAGAGAGACAGAGACAGAGACAGAGAGACAGACTCACACAGAGAAAGAAAAAGAGAAAGAAATAAATAAAGAAAAAAGAAAAAAAGAAAGAAAAAGAGTGAGAGAGAGAAATGAAAGAAAAAAGAAAAAAGGGACAGAGAGACAAAAGGAAGGAAAGAGAGAGAGAGAGAGAGAGAAGAAAGAAAGAAGAAAGAAAGAAAGAAAAGAAAGAAAGAAAGAAGAAAGAAAGAAAGAAAGAAAACACATGGCTGGCAAGCCACTCCCACCAGGTCAGATGGCCGGCAAGCCACTCCCACAAAGGAGGCCACAGCCACAGAGTAGGTTCCACAAATTTTTGAAACCCACCACTGCTAGAATGCAAATAACTAAGAAAGTGAAATACTTGGGGATCTGGGTGTCTGCAAAATGTTCCACAATTAAGGATGATAATTATAATAAACTAGTGACACAAATAAAGAAAGATTTAGAAAGCTGGAAAAATATTCAGCTATCACTAATGGGACGTATAGCCACAGTCAAAATGAATATTTTACCAACAATCTTATTCTTGTTGCAAGCCGCACCTATTAACCCGGGTAAAACTTTCTTTCAAGAATTAAACAAAATAACTTCTAGGTTCATTTGGCAAGGACAAAAAGTGAGGATTAAACTAAAGTCAATGCAAGATAGCAATGAGAGGGGAGGTTTAGCATTACCAAATTGGTAATTATACACATTAGAGTAACAATAACATGGATGAAAGATTGGATAGAGCTAAAGAATAAAAGAATTTTGACCTTAGAAGGCCATACATTCCTATGGGATGATAAAAATAAAACGCACAAATACTTTCAAAAACATTTAATTAGAAGAGCGTTATTGCAAAACTGGCTCAAAATAAGAAAAAATCCACTGTGAAAATCCCAAATTGGCTATCACCGACAGAAAGGATGATTTTATAGATATGAATAAAATGCTAAGATACAGAGCAATAATTGACAGACAGGGAAATTTAAAAACAATTGAAGAATTGGCAGAACAACTGACTAACCTACTTGCAAATCAAAACTAAACACAATAATGATACTAAAATATATGACATCAAAACAGAACCACACGAATTGGATAAAATAATTCATAGCTTGGATAGAAAGATGATAGGGAGAATATATAAATTTCTCCTGAAGCATAAAATGGTAGAGGAAATCCTGAAAGAACAAATGATAAAATGGGCCCAGAACTTTGGCTATAATATTGAATTGGATAAATGGGAAAAATTTTGGGGAACAAACTTAAAAATGACACTATCAGTTGCATACAAAGAAAATCAGTACAAAATGTTTTACAGATGGCACCTGGCACCAACAATTTTAGCTACAATGTTGCGAACAATGTTCACAATGAATACCTCCCCAAAATGCTGGAAATGTGAATCAATACATGGAACATGCTTCCACTTATGGTGGACCTGTGAGGAGGCTAAAATTTTGGAAAAGGATCAAAAAGTGGCTAGAGGTAATAATAGGTGTTAAAATAGAATGGAAACCTGAAGTTTTTTTATTAGGAATAATGACTGAAATATAAAAAAGAAATTCAGTATTTAATATTACATATAATTACGGCGGCAAGGATTGCCTTTGCCCAGAAATGGAAAAACAAATTAATTCCAAGCAAAGATGAAATAATAAGAAAGGTTATGGACTGTGCTGAAATGGACAAATTAACAAAAGAAATCCAGGGAAAAGAAGAAACATAATACTACCAGATATGGGATAAATGGTATAGATGGATGGAGGAAAGAAACAAGGATCAATGAAGGAAGACAACAAAGCCCAAAAATAGTAGTTAAGGAGAATTAACACATATATATGTCTCCAAGTGGTTTAAACTTACTAGAGATAATCAGCCAATATAGCAGACAGAGGAGTAAGATAAGAGGGTTAAGAATGGTGAAATACAAATGAAATATAATACAAGGGTAAACAATATAAGGTGAGCGGTATCGATTGGCAATTGCTATTAGAAAGAACAGGAAACTCCTGTTCGTATTGTATTGTGTAAATGTGGTGTACGTCTAAGTTTTGTCTATGTGTATTTTACATGGTTGTAAATAAAATTTAAAACTTAAAAAAGTTGGATATTATAGTATTATATTATCATATAATTGTATCACAGCGGCCAGTTGTTTCGCCGGATTTGGCATTGGTTACTAGTCGGGCCCCACCCAGGGGCCTAGGACGTTGTAACGTATTTTTGTAATATGCGTGCAGATCCAAGCAGTGCGGCTTTTTGCATTTGACTGATGGTGATTTTGTCAATTTTTAACTGTTTTAAATGTAATTCCAGTGCTTTTGGAATAGCACCCAGTGTGCCAATTACCACTGGAATTACCACTGCTGGTTTGTGCCATAGTCGTTGAATTTCAATTTTTAAGTCCCGGTATTTTGCGATTTTTTCATGTTCCTTCTCAGCGACCCTACTATCACCTGGTATTGCAATGTCTATGATTGTGACCTTATTTTTCTCAACCAGTGTGATGTCTGGTGTATTATGCGCCAGTATTTTGTCTGTTTGTATGCGAAAATCCCACAAGATCTTGACCATCTGATTTTCGGTGACTTTTTCAGGCTGATGTTCCCACCAGTTTGTTGCTGTTTTAATATTATAATTTTTGCACAAATTCCAATGGATCACTTGTGCTACTGAATTGTGCCACAATTTATAATCAGTCTGCGTGATTTTTTTACAGCAGCTGAGTATGTGATCAACAGTTTCATCAGCTTCTTTGCAAAGTCTGCATTTGGCATCATCAGAGGATTTTTCGATTTTGGCCTTAATGGCATTTGTGCGGATAGCTTGTTCTTGCACAGCCAGGATTAGTGACTCTGTTTCTTTCTTTAATGTACCTGTTGTTAACCATAACCAAGTTTGTTCACTGTCCACTTTATCTTTTATTTTTTCCAGAAATTGGCCATGCAGTGCTTTGTTCTGCCAACTCTCCATTCTTGATTTTATCACATGTTTTCTGTATTCTTGTTTCGTCTGTTGGGCCTTCAGTAGATTTTTGTTCTTTACTTCAATTAATAGATGTTCTTGACTTTCTTTTAAATAATCAGCCAGTGCATGTTTTTCTTCTTCAACTGTTTGCTTCACTTGTAATAATCCTCTGCCACCTGATTGTCGGGGCAGGTATAGTCTATCAGTATCACCACGTGGATGTAAACTGTAGTGCATTGTCATTAGTTTCCTGGTTTTTCGGTCCAAAATGTCTAAATCAGCTTGTGTCCAGTTAACTATACCAGCTGTGTATCTTATAACTGGTATTGCCCAGGTATTTATGGCCTTGATTGTATTTCCACCATTCAATTTAGATTTCAAAATTTTCCTAACTCTGTTAGTGTACTCTCGCCTGACAATAGTTTTTACTTCTCCATGCTTGATGTTATCCAACTGCAGAATGCCTAAGTATTTGTAGGCTTCATTTTCGTTGCATTTAATTAATTGGCCATTGGGCATTTCAATTCCCTCACATGCAGTGATTTTGCCTTTTTTTATGGATACAGTGGCACATTTTTCCATGCCAAACTGCATTGAAATATCGGTGCTGAATACTCGGACTGTGTTTGTCAATGATTGGATTTCTATTTCTGACTTTCCATAGAGTTTCAAATCATCCATATATAGTAAATGCGAAATTTTTTCAGCTTCTTTGGCTGTTTGGTAGCCTAATTTCATTTTTTAAAGATTACTGATAGTGGGATCATTGCGATGATGAAGAGAAGAGGTGAAAGTGAATCACCCTGGAAAATTCCTCGCTTGATATTAACCATTCCGTAGATCTCATTCCCTACTGCCAACTCAGTTCTCCATTGTTTCATCGCCTTTTCAGTAAAGGATGTAATATTTTTGCTAATGCCAGTTGTTTCTAAGCATTTTATGATCCAACTATGTGGCAGTGAGTCAAATGCCTTTTTGTAATCAATCCAGACCATATTCAAGTTCGTTTTTCTGTTCTTACAATTTTCTAATATCATTTTATCAATTAGGAGCTGATCTTTTGTGCCCCTGCACCTTCTTTTGTTGCCTTTTTGCTCTACTGGCAAGATGTTGTTTGTTTCCAAATAATCCATCATGTTATCTGCAATAATGCCTGTGAGTAATTTGAAGGTTGTTGGCAAGCATGTTATTGGTCTGTAGTTTTCAGGTGTTGTTCCTTTAGTTGCATCTTTCTGAATCAAGTATGTTTTTCCAGTTGTCAACCATTCATCAATTTGGCCCTTTTGTAAAATTTCATTCAGTTGCCTGGCCAATATTGCATGTAAACTGGTCAGATATTTGAGCCAGAAACCATGTAATTGGTCCTTTCCAGGTGATGTCCAATTCTTTACCTTTTTAACTCGATTTTTGACCATCCCAGTTGTTATTTCTAATACTTGCATTTGTTTGTTGCCAATGCTTTTCTCAAAGTCATGTATCCACTTTGCTTCCTTATTGTAGTCCTTTGCATTTTCCCACAATTCTTTCCAGAATTCAACTGTGGCCTGCTTTTCTGGTTTTTCACTTTTGGTGTCACCATTCACATTAAGACTTTGATAAAAACGCCGTTGGTTTGATCGAAATTGCTGATTTTGTTTATATTGGATGATTCGTGCCTCATATCTTTCAATTTTTCTAGCTGTTGCTGCTATCCGCTGTTTTACAATCTCTACAGCTTCATTGATGTTTCTTGTATTACAATCTATATCTTCTGATTAGCTGATCTATGATTTTGTTGTGTTTAAGCCGTTGCTCATGCATGTTCTTTAAGTTACTAGCATCTGCCCTTAATTTTTTGACTTTTTGTTCTAATCGGATTTTCCACTTTGGCTTTGATGCTTTTTCTGTTGTGTGACTAGGTACTTTGATTTTAATGCCTAGTTCATTAGTGACTATTACAGCTGCGCTGTACATTAACTGGTTCGTTTCCAAGATGGATCCAGATTCAATTGTTGAAAACACTGCATTAACCATTTTCATGATAGGGGCCAAAATTTTCTTAGGCACAGTTTTTAGTGATGGTAAACGTTGCCTTTCCTCATTAAGCAGAAAATGCTCCATGATCTTATCCTTCAATTCTTTTTGTTTTTGAGTTAGTTCATCAGTTGGTTCAGTGATAACTGGTTCTAGTGGTGGTGGTGTTATTTCCTCCCCAAGAGCTTCTTCTGGGAGTTCTACTATAATGTCTTTAGTTGTATCTTGATATCAGTTATTTCTGCTTGTGATATTGTTTTTTGGGTTTGCAATTTGCCTGGATTTCCGCTAGTTCAACTTCACTAAACACTTTATTCCGTATAATAAATCGCCTTTGATCTGCTAGTCGTTGTTCACTAACATTTGAATCTGGATATTGTTCTTTCCATAATTCATACATTCGCTTTAAATAGCCTATTTTTTCTGGCTCAGAGTTGTAGTAACAGGCCATTATGGCACGGTTTTCATCTGCACTATATTTTTGTCGTTTTGTTGGCTGGTCCACTTGTAGCCCACTTGTCAACGGATGTCCAGGGACCCCAACATCCGCCGCGGCCCTTGTTAACCTGCGCGATGACCGATGCGGTATGGAATTCTTATTCGTTTTTTTCACCATATTGTATGGGTTGGCGGGTTTTTTTTTATGGGACCAGATGCCAACCTGACCCCAACCCTCCTCCTTTCTCATCCAGGCTTGGGCCCGGCAACAGCGGAGTTGTTGTTGTTGTTGTTGTTGTTGTTGTTATTATTATTATTGTGTTAATCTTTGATGAAAAGATTGGGGCTGGTTGGTAGCTCAACAGCTCGAGTCCTTACCAAGGACCTAGTAACTGTTAAGATAACGTCGAAGGATATAAGCTGTTCCAAGTAGGGTGGTTTTTTGTAGAATAAGAATGTTCAAGTCTGATAAATTTAAAATTTCCAAATAGCAAGGTAGTCCTTTGGGTATTGCTCCAAGGGCTCCAATTACAGTTGGGACAACAAACAATTTCTTTTTCCACAGTTGCTCAACTTCAATTTGCAAGTCCTGGTAGTTTGTGATTTTTTCTTGCTGTTTATCTTCAATTTGTGCACCTCCAGGTATTGCAATGTCAATGAACCATACTTTTTTCTTTTCAACTATTGTTATGTCAGGTGTTGTGGACCAAGTGCCTGTCATTCTGGATTCTGAAGTCCCACAAGATCTTGACTTTCTCATTCTCTAAAATCTTCTGAACCTGATGTTCCCAGTGGTTTTTGCTGTACTCAAATCCAAACTTTTGGCACAATTTCCAGTGAATGATCTTAGAAACGCAGTCATGACGTTGTAGGTAGTCAGTTTGTGAAATTTTGCTGCACCCACTGATCAAGTGGTTGACTGTCTCATCTTTCCCATTACAGAGGTGAAATTTATTGTTGGTGGTAACATGTTGAATTTTTGTCTTCATGCAGTTTGTGGCTAAGGCTTGTTCTTGAGCTGCCAAAATAAATCCTTCTGTTTCTTTTTTCAGTGATCCTGATCTTAACCAGTTCCAGGTTAGCTTTTGGTCAGCTTTGCCTTCAATACTTTTCAAGTATTGGCTATGCATAGCTTTGTTTTTCCAATTTTCAGCTCACTTTTCAATTACTTTTTTCTTATATTCAGCTTTTGACTTAGTTGTCTTTAAAGGGCCTCCTTTATTTACTTCCTTAATCATTGGTTCTTCACTTTTCTGGATGTAATCATTCAAGCTGTGTTTTTCTTCTTCCACAGTCTGTTTTACTTGTAGGAGTCTTCGACCACCCTCTGCTCTTTGTAGATATAATTGGTCAACATCACTTTAAGGGTGCAAAGCATGATTCATTGTCATAAGTTTCCTTGTTTTTCTGTCCAAATTGTCCAACTCCACCTGGGTCCAGTCAATTATTCCTGCAGAGTATCGAATCACAGGTATACCCCAGGTATTTATGGCTTTTATGATGTTTCCTCCATTCAATTTGGACTTTAATATCTTGCGAATTCGTCAAATGTACTTGGCTGAGGTTAATTCCTTGACTTTATTATGCATTAAGTTAGAGGCCTCTAAAATCCACAAGTACTTGTAGCCTTCTTCTGGTTTTACTGCCTTTATCATTTCTTCATTCTCAAGTTCTATTCCATCATCTTCTATGACCTTGCCTGCTTTGGTTGCCACATTTGTCAACTCCAAACTGCATACCAATGTCTCGGCTATGTTCTTTTGTGCTTTCAATTAATAAATTCAGTAGCTTAGAATTACACGTCGTTGCTCTATTAGCCTTTGTTCACTGATATCACAATCACTGTGGTTCACCTACCAAATCTGATACATTTGTTTTTGAAATCCACATTTTGCTGGCTCAAACTGATAGTAAGCTTTGATAATAGAGATGTTTTCTTCCCTAGTCCAGATTTTTCTCTTTTTTGGTTTTTCTTCCAGTAGCTTGTCAGTTCCATGCCCTGGGTGCCTAGCAGAGGGAGCTGAGCCCTATAGCTCATTTTGCGCAGAATGTCCAGGAGCCATAGCATCCAATGGAACCCTTGTTAATCCAGGCGACAGTTCAGCCGGCATAAATTTCATTTTTTCTGTATTTACCATATTTGAATGGATTGTGGAGCAAATTTTGTCTGGCTCTTCACCTGAGACCTGTCTGATATGGTTGCACCTATTCGGCATAGCCCTTAGGATCATTAGAGCTTGCAAGCCCCTCCACTACGACAAGGTAAAGCTCCCGAGGGGGGGTTGTTTATTTTTATTTATTTATTTATTTATTATTATTATTATTATTATTATTATTATTATTATTATTATTATTATTATTATTATTATTATCCTTTATGTATAATCCAAAGGGATTGCTAATCTTCCTTACATGAGTATCATTCAATATTCATATCCAATTATACTCATCATAACACTACACATTGTATACATTAGTAACATTATCAGTTATTTATTTAAGCTATATCTATTATCAATATATTTCACTAGGTTTATCTAGTTTTAAATTATATTCTTCCATCTATCAACCTGTATCTTTCCAATAACAAAACAATTCCATATCTTCTGCCATTTGTAGTGCCAATCCTCTAATCATCTTCTTGATCAGCTTTGTATTGACTTCTCTTAGCAACTCCTTGCTTGTAAGATCTCTCATATAATCTTGATGCTCTCTTTCTGTTTCCTTATTCAGCTTGTCTTTGATTGTCAGCAGTGTTATCAATACTTTTGCTAGTAGAATTTCTTTCTTTGAGTCTATAGATTCTTTAATTTTTTCTTCTTCAATATCCTGCCCTCTGGAATAGATTTCCTCTCCATTTACTTCCTCTTTCAGTATTCCATTCTTTCCATTTTCAGGAACAAACCAATTACCATCAATATCAGCAGGTTTAATGTCTTTATATTCATTTTCCACTTTGGTTTTTTTGAGTTTCAATCACCCCGTCTTGCATTTGATAAACATCCTCAATTTTTTTCATCATATTTTATTGCTATGTGCTTTAAGTATTCCAGTTTTTCATCTATTCTTTCATATATATTTGATAATTTCTGTATTTCTGAAAGTATCTTTTGCAAACTTGAGAACTCTTTTTTCCTTTGAAGTTGTGCAATTCTAACAAACAAAGCTGCTCTAACTTGGAGAGTTAATAAGATTAAAGCATAGGTTCACAAAGGATGTTGTTTCCACTTCAAAGGGCCATCTGTGTGCTTCCCCCCCTTATCACCCTTTGTAGTCAAGCAGTAAAATCCCATGGTGCCAAGTCAAAAAAAGGTTTTTGTGAAAGAGCAAAAACCTCCCAGCCTCCGAGCAGCGGTAACATTGTTAAAAAGTTTCTTTTTGTATCTTTTTTTGTATTTCAAGTTAGAAAAAGGAGTCCAATCTTTAAATGAATTAGAAAAATACCCACAGCAATGAAAGAGGAAAACAGCCTATAGATTACAGAGAATCATAAAAAGAAGGTAGAAGAAGAAAACTTCATCCATCCATTTCAAAAGGCTTGCATAAATTCCATCCATGAAGATAGCATTTAAAAAGTAAGATAACCACTGTCCAAAACCATTCCAAATTTAATTCCACCGCTTGACTCTTCTATTCTTCAATTTAAATTAATTTTTAAGTTTTTATAGGCAGTCTCTTTTTAAAACAGTAAAAGTTCCTCACCAGCTGGAAACACTTTCTCTTTCTGTATCCTTCTGTTTTGGAGCCGCCCCGACTTTGTCAGCCTTGGCTGGAGTTTTTGCCGCCGGCTTGAAGAACTTCTCTTGCTTCTTTCAGGGATTTTGCAATATCCCTGAGATTAGCAAGACATACTCTTCCTGTTCACCATCTCTTCGTGA
The DNA here is from genome assembly GCF_009769535.1 of Thamnophis elegans. NCBI lineage: Eukaryota > Metazoa > Chordata > Lepidosauria > Squamata > Natricidae > Thamnophis > Thamnophis elegans. The sequence goes on along the minus strand of NC_045551.1, from coordinate 16,549,676 downwards.
TGGTTTAGGTCCGTTTGGACCACCCAGTGGCAAAAGTATTGGCTGCAATCTCAGAGCATCGAGACTGTACAACCATACCATCGTGACCTTGGCTCCACCCTCCTAGAAACTCATGTTTTTATTAAATAAAGAAGACAATATATTAGGGAAGCCAGACCAGAAATGCATCACTGTAATCTCAATACTCTCCAGATGCTTGAAATTCTTAAAGTTGCATTAAATATAACTGGATAATTCCAAATTGTGGATGACTGTTGATATTAAAAATGGAAGTATGATGTAAAAATTAAAATAAGGCAGAAAGTACATATTCAAAAGTATTATTTCTTCTTCTCTAGGGACTTCTTTATTTGCTTTCAGATTAGAGCTATAATGAGACAGTAGCTTGGTGCAAATAATGTAGAAATACAGGTGAAACTTGAAAAATTAGAATCTCATGCAAAAGTTCATTTATTTCAGTAATGCAACTTAAATGTGAAACTAATATGTGATATAAGACTCATTACATGCAAAGCAATGTAATGCAAATTTGTCATAATTGTGATGATTATGGCGTACAGCTCATGAAAACCCCAAATCCACTATCTCAGAAAATTAGAATATTACATGCAATCAATAAAACAAGGATTGTATCAGTGGTGGGTTTCAAAAATATTTGGAACCTACTCTGTGGGTGTGGCCTGCTTTGTGGGTGTGGCTGGCAGTCATGTGACAGGGTGGGAGTGACCTGCTGGCAATGTGACCGGGGTAGGAGTGGCTTGGCAGTCATGTGACTGGGTGTGAGTTTGTCAAGACGATGTCACTGAATTATTTGCCTCAATGGATGAACTACAATACTATTAAAATAAGTACAAAATACATAATACTAACTGCAAAAGAAATAAAACAATATTGGACTCAATTGTGATTGTAAGCTGAGGACTACAGGTAACAGAAGGGACCTCTGCTTTCAGCCAACAATGTACAATCTTTTCAGGAAGGATGAGATACAGGAAAGATATAAGCAAACAGGAAAGATATAGTCTTTCATCTAAGAAGTTAGTTCAAGAAGAATGTCACAGGTAGATTCCCAGAGCAATACAGATTTCCTTTTTCTGAAATGTAGTTCTCAGTTCCAAAAAACAGGAATATATGAATTAGGCTCAATAGCAGTTAGCAATAGCAGTTAGACTTATATACCGCTTCATAGGGCTTTCAGCCCTCTCTAAGCAGTTACAGAGTCAGCATATCGCCCCCAACAATCCAGGTCCTCATTTTACCCACCTCGGAAGGATGGAAGGCTGAGTCAACCTTGAGCCAGTGAGATTTGAACAGCTGACCTGCAGAACTGCAGTCAGCTGAAGTAGCCTGCAGTGCTGCATTTAACCACTGCGCCACCTTGGCTCTATACTCAGTACTTAGGTTGGTCCAAGTAGCTATTCAGAAGTTAATGGTTAGAAGCAATTGTAAGCAAGATATGGAATTAAAACCAGAAATATTTTGTTGGCTATTTGAAAGGGAATACAATATATATTTAATTTTACACATGTTAGCAGCTGCTAGAATTGTGCTTGCCCAACAGTGGAAAAAACAGAGATATGAAAATGAATAAATATTACAATGTGCAGGGAATAAGTAAATTGACAATTAAATCAAGAAGGCTTTGAATACTTTTTCACGTGGGATTTGTTTTTAGCAATTGCTAACTAACAGAAACAGAAATTAGAAATCTAAAAGTATGAAAGAAAACACCAATTATGTAAGGAAAGGTCACTAAAATGTATAAGGAAATATTATTATTTATCTACACATTATTATTAATGTGTAGATAACTGGGGACATTACACACCCACACCCACACAAACTATGACAGTGCCAGGAAAACACCAAAAAATAAGAATCCCTCCCCCCAAAAGACTGCAAATGAAAACAGTTTTTTCCCCCTAACCCTAAGGACAAAAAAGACAAAGCCACTGGAATAAAAACCATCAAGGCATTGTGGAAAATTATAAAGGACAGTGCCAGGAAGCTCACAGAACCAGCAACCACCTCAGAATTACCTAAACAACCAGGATGAAATACACTAAATCTGGCAAAGCTGCCTTGCGACAACCTGGCCTGCCCATAGAAAAGCAGCCACTTTGAGACACATAAACTGGTCTGAACACTTAAAAGCAACATATTGCATCACAAAGAAAACATTTGCAAAAGGAATAACATTTCTTGTAGTAAATATATTTTATAAACAGTTAAAAAATAAAAATTCCCTAAAAATAATTTTAAAAAAATATTCCAGAAATTAAAAATCCTAAAAAAAACATTGTTAAGTATTCCGCACACCATAATTTATACTGTAACCATTTCAAGGTATTCTACCAGGAATAATTTATACTGTAACCATTTCAAGATATTCTACCAGCAATAATTTATACTGTAACCATTTCAAGGTATTCTACACACAATAAATTGAAGTAAATCATTTTAAAATATTCTATACTCAATACTTTTAAGTAAAATGATTTAAAAAATTCTATACACAATACATTTTAAAATATTGAGTATAGAATTTTAAAAAATGTTTATTTTAATTTATTTTGGATAGAAACTTTTTTTAAATAGTCTAAAACTATTTACAAACAGAATCCACACACAATAAATTGAAGTAAACCATTTAAAAATATTCTATACTCAATACTTTTAAGTAAAACAATTTTAAAAAATTCTATGCACAATAAACAAAATATTCTTTTAAAAAAATTAAAAGAATAAAAGAAAAAAACCTGGGTCACTTACCAGCAGGCAGAATCAGCAGCTCTCCAATGTGATGGATGCAGCAAGACGCAGGCAGGCAAAAAGGCAGCAGGACAGGTAAACTTACTGGACTGGAGGGACAAGGGTTGTTGGTTAGCTAGGCATGCCACCTGACAGGCTTAGCCAGCCAGGTGAGGCTGGAGAAGGGGGCAGGGGGCTTTTGGCTGTGTGGCGTATGCCAACTCACGGCTTTCATGAGGGAAGGCCTGGAAGGACTTCCCTCATGAAAGCCACAAGCTGGTATAAGCTAGCCTCCCACCGCCCCCTCATGCTTAGTTGCTTATCTGAGGTAAGCAGCAAGCTGCTGAAAGGCAAATCGAAGTGAAGGGAGGACTGATCAGCAAGCGCAAAGCGACAGCTGCTTGGGAATGAGAAAGACTCTGGCAGCACGCTTTTAAATGGGTTGCCTCCAGTCCGCTCACTGATTGGCTGGGCTCCAGCCAATCAGTGAGCGGTGGGCTGGGCTAGTTTAGTGCGGACAGGCGGGGGAGTGAGTGAGTTGCAACGGGACAGCTAGGGCAAGCGAGCAACAGGGCTGGGGCAGGCGTTCCAGAAGTTACTTCCGGGTCCACAGGTCAAACCTCCTCTCACCGGATTGGTAAATTTCACCAACCGGTTCTCCCGAGCCGGTGCGAACCGGCAGAAACTCACCACTGGATTGTACATAGACCAATATTGGACCTCTGAAAATAGAAGCATGCATATGTACTCAGTAGTTGGTTTGGGCCCCTTTTGCAGCAATTAATGCCTTAATGCTGCGTGGCATGGAAGCTATCAGCCTGTGGCACTGCTGAGCTGTTATGGAAGACCAGGATGCTTCAACAGCAGCCTTCAGCTCTTCTGCTTTGTTCAGTCTCATGTCTCTTTTCTTTCTCTTGGCAATGCCCCATAGATTCTCTATGGGGTTCAGGTCAGGCGAGTTTGCTGGCCAATCAGGCATAGTAATTCAACAGTCATTGAACCAGGTTTTGGTGCTTTTGGCAGTGTGGGCAGCTGGAAAATGAAGTCAGCATCCCCATAAATCTAGTCTGCAGAAGGAAGCATGAAGTGCTCCAAAATCTCCTGGTAGACGGGTGTGTTAACCCTGGTCTTAATGAAGCACAGTGGTCCAAAGTCCTGTTGCTCAGTGGTCCAAAGTCCTCTTTTCTAATGAGAGCAACTTTTGCATCTCATTGGAAACCAAGGACCCAGAGTATGGAGGAAGAATGGAGAGGCCAATCAAGCACAGTATAATCCCATAGTCATTGAACCAGTTTTGGTGCTTTTGGCAAAAGTTGCTCTCATCAGAAAAGAGGAGATTTTGGAGCACTTCATCCTTCCTTTCACAGATGAGCTTTATGGGGATGCTGAGTACTGAGTATATATGCATGCTTATACTTTTCAGAGGTCCGATATTGTTCTATGTACAATCCTTGTTTTATTGATTACATGTGATATTCTAATTTTCTGAGATGGTGGATTTATGGTTTTCATGAGCTGTACGCCATAATCATCACAATTATGACAAATCACGGCTTGAACTATCTTGCTTTGCATGTAATTGATGCAGCAGGGGTTGCACAAGGTTAAACCACCAGTGGCTGGCCAGGTTAGGTGGTCTTAATAGAATGGACCTTATAAATTCATATTAGTTTGGCTTTTCATTCTAGTGCCCTGGAATCCCAAAGTTGACTTTTAGCTGGAGTGAACTTTTCTCTCCAACTTCCTATAAGTATTAACAATAGGGCTGAACAGTGTGGCCAAGACCCTGTAAAGTGGGGGCACAGGAAGCCAGACGTGGGTGAGAGATAGAACAGAGGTAAAAGCTGCTGACAGCTTAAGACGAAATAGGAACTTCTCTTTTTATATTTCTCCTATGTACTTTGCTGTAACATTCCAAATGAACTTCTCCTTTTCGAAATGTCATGCTTGTCTCGTGTATAGAACGCCTTGAGAATGCACAGTAGGAACACATCATAAAAATAGCAACCTGTGCAGAGCTCAGGCAGTTCAGATTTTGGTGTGTGAACACGCTGAACTCGATGCATCCAATAAACCTGTTTCTCTCACCTTCGTGGTATCAAGTCCTGGTCTTTTGTAAGTAGATTACAAACCTCAATCTGCTGCACATAATGAGTCTTATCTCATATATTAGTTTCACCTTTTAAGTTGCATTACTGAAATAAATGAACTTTTGCACGTATTCTAATTTTTTGAGTTTCACCTGTTATATTGTTCCTTGATATCTAGGATAAAGTAAAGCAGGTGCTACTTTATATGTTGCATACATGAAGGAATTATACATGTGCACAGGGAGAGAGAAATGGCCAGTTTTGTTCTTTCAAATCTTTTACATGATATTTCAAACATTTCTTACAATTTAAACACATGTTTATAGAATTTGCTTCCCATAATGAACAACCAGGACAATTTGGAGTGCTAGGAAAAGTAGATGGAGGCAGGGGCATCAAATGCTCACTAAAAAGCATTTTAAATTATACTGTCAAAAATTGTCACATTTATTTCCCCAGAAGGAGAAAGAATTTGGTTTCTTCAGACCTCAATTTTGGCTTTATGTGTATATTTATTTGATTTATTTATTGCATTTTAAATGTAAAGGTGGATGCCCCTCTACAGAACCTGATTGATTACTGCAATACTAAAGTGGCAGAAGATGGAAAGGCTGGGAATGTGATTTGAAAATGCTTAATCCAGTTTTAAACTGTGCTGTTGATGTTAACCTTTATGGTTGTAAAATGGATGAAGCGTGATGGGATATAACAGCCAGCTTTTAATGTAGGAAAAGTTATTGATTTAGTAGTCTGTCATGTAAATAGATAAATGGAATTGGAGTGCATGTTAATTAGGACTGAGTAAATTCCAGCACTATAAAGTATTTTCATGCCTTGGTTGTCAATTGTATCATCAATATAACTTCAGTTTGATCAGAAAAGACCAAAAAATACCTCAAATCACAAATGTTTCCCCTTCTGTGCATGCTTTTGAGGACAGAGGGAAAAAGTAACTTGGGCTAGAAGAAGAAACTTGGCATAAACAGTTTACAATTCCATCTAGCAATTGTTGGAAGAAATGTCCTTCTGGGTTCTGTTCCAAGGGGGGGAAAAGACACTGGAAACATGGAGACTACTTGGAAAGATGGTTTAATGGTGGATAGGACACACTGGTTTGAGGTCCGGGGAAAAAGGTGATCACATGCTTCAAGATGTTAGGGTGAGAAGAAAAAACGGGCATAGATGCTGAAAGTCCCTGGTTTTATGCCCTCTCTGGGCTTTGAACTTGAGCTTGTATTCTGATTGGTTGTCAGACTCCCATAGTTGCCACATGCAGGGGCAACTCTGTAGGTTGTCTCCCAGGTTTGCTTGATTTGCTGGGTGATGATGTAATCTTTCCAGGTGCCATGTGGTGAGATGGGTAAAGGGCTAATACTATAATGCCTTAATCCATCACCCTGAAGCTGAAGTGGGTAGATCTTTGTTATGTAGAATAGACTGCTTCAGGCCCTTAATGGCTCATTGACGAAGGTGGGGAGGAGCTGAGTTTCTTTCTCCCATTTAGAGAAAATGTTCTGTCCTTTTAATATTTCCTAAAATATTTCAATTTCAGGTAGAGGGGGTAGGTTTTAACAATAAACAAAACAAAAACAATTTTCCCCTGGGTTTTTATGTAGTAGAAGTCATTTTCTTCAGCCTTGAGGAAAATGGCGGCAGAAGGCAGAGGTACAAATGTGGCAGGGTGGAGGCAATTGGAATGGAAGCGTTCATGTAAAAGGGAATAAAGCAAACTAGTTGCTGGGCTACCCAAAACGGATTTGTATGGAACCTCTTTACCTGCTCATTTGTTTGCTATCCATCTGTGGAGCACTTGCCTAGCTTCATAACAGCAGCTTTTGAAAATAACAGGGAATGTCTGAAGAGGGAGTTTATGTGTATATTATCCTGGATATACATAAAAGCTTCACAGAGAGAAATTTGAGAAATGTCAAGACGTTGAAACAGCATAACAGAGGCAAGCGTTTTGCTGCTGGGAATTGGCAGGAGGTCCATTTGCTGGCTAATAAAAGTTGACAAGTATTTGAGTATGTGTTATTTTATAATGGATTGAACTGAAAGTAACGAATACCCCCCAAATGAATTTATGAATGTGAATTGAAGACTGCCTAAAATAAAAGTAATCTGATAGTACTGCAAATAGAGTAGTTATAATATTCTGAAACTTTTTTCTTAACACATCTATCAATTTTTGGATTTTAAAAGTCATATTGAACTATTCAGAATTTAAAAAACCACCCAGCTTTCCCTTTAAAAAAGCTATAATGAGACACAAATGTTTTGACAACAAGCCTTGGTTGGTAATAGATCATAACAGAAATACCATCCAAAGTAAAACTCTAATGCTGCTAATACACTACAGTTATCATATATACAACTGTCTTCAAAGAGTTAAGCTCACACTTACTATGCATTAGAAAGTGTTGTCAAACAGATGAGCTGTCACTTTATTTAGAATTAGCATCCCATGTTGACTTGTGGAACAATGAGATTTTCATCATTTTAGCACTTCAACTAGAGAGCAGTTTTGATAACTGAGGGTGAAGCTGTTCTAATGTTATGAGAAAGGCAGAAAGGCAGTAATTATTTGCTAAACAGCATTTATTAGTCATTAAGCATGAGTGAATAATGTGTGGGGTTTTCTCTGTTTCTCTTTTGTAACAGCATCCTTTTTCTTCTCTGCTATAAATTATGTTTTGGATTCTTGCTCTAGTGCTTCCTTTTCTTTGTATACCCTCCATCAACTTCCTGTTTTTTAAGTATCTTAAATAAATCAATTGTCAGTTATTTCTTGTCAGCAGATATGGAAAAAAATGTAAGCTGATTCTCACCCATTAGGCTACAAATAATAAAGCAGTCAAACTTGGTGCCACATTTAAAATCATTTGATTGGTCACCTTTCAAGTGTCTAACCAGCAGGGTGAGCTGTCTGCAAAATGATATGATTTTCAGTCATTGAGTTTCTGCTCCATTGAATATGAATCAGCTGGTAGAGACCTTGGGACAGATTATGCTAGACCCCTGATGGCGAACCTATGGCATGCATGCCACAGGTGGCACTCGGAGCCATTTGTCAGGGCATGTGAGGCGTTGCCCTGTCAGCTGGCCAGCACGCATGCGCATGCTGGCCAGCTGACTTCAGCCTTCTTTTGAGGCTGGTTTTCGCCCTCCCTCCGGAGGCTTCCCTGAAGCCTCCAAAGGGCAAAAACTGGCCCTACAGGCAAACCGGAAGTTCAAGAACAGACTTCCGGTTTGCTCATAGGACCATTTTTCGCCCTCTGGAGCCTTCAGGAGGCTTCCCTAGCCTGCACATGACTGTTAGAGCCAGGAGATGTCATAGATTGAGTAAAATGTGGGGAAACTCACTTAACAACGTTCTTGCTTAGCAACCAAAATGTTGAGCTCAATTGTGGTCATAAGTCAAGGACTATCTCTGCCTTCCTCTGCATGGCAGCCTTGTCCTATTAAACTCCTTCTCTTTTCTCTCCTCTGTTAGAGGGACCAAAATAATCCAGACGATATAATGTTTCCTGCTGGAGCAGTGGGTTGGACTAGATGACTTCCAAGGTCCCTTCCAGCCTTAGATTGCTATGGTTTTCTGGCCAGCCTTAGATGATCCATGCTGCCGTCTTGGCTCCACCCCCTGGGTGTGAGCACAGGAGGCTCCAAGTGTGTGAGGGCTGGGCTGGCATCCTGGGTGAAAGGCAGTGCTCAGCAAGCAGTCCCAAGGGATGCCAGGCCCTGCACGCTTGCCACCTCTTGTGTGCATGCCCAGGGGACAGGGCTGAGGCAGCGCTGCAGATCCAAGGCTGGGCCTGGGCGAGGAACCAGAGAGAAGCTGGGTCACGGGCATGACTCTAGGCGAGCGGCCAAGGCAAGATAAGGAGTGACTTGGAGGGGCCAGGTGTGGTGGGCGGAGCCAGCCAGTGGTGCAACCAACTGGTTCACTGAACTAGGCAAAAAGTTAGCAGGGGGTTTGACCTAAGTGGACAGAACACCACCCCTTAATGGTGTGCTCAGCTTCTAGATGTTATCACTCAGGTCTGGCATTTACTTGAGCCAATACTCTTTCTGAGAGTTGTTGAGGCCACTCGGAGGTTTATCTGTGCTTCCACCCTGAATGGCCCTTTCTTAACAGAGGGAGAGGGATATGATACCACTATCTCCTGTTTACAACACAGTCCTCTCAGCAGTTCCAGAAAGGTTCCACATCATTGCATTATTCTGGTGACCTTGAAGGCATAGATAAACCTCCAAGTGGCCTCAATGACTCTCAGAAAGAATACTAATGACCATATGACTTCAAGGAATATAAATCCTCCCATTTCCCTACTATTCAGTCAGAAGTGAAGAAGTTTCTTCTTCCTTGAAATGTTTTCAAGGAAAAACAAGAAAAGTCCAGTTTGCCGCTTGAAAAAGCACCTTCAGGACAATGATGTGCAAACACCAGGAAACAATAAAATAGGAAGGCAAAGAATTGGAAGAAGATCACAAAGCATCAAGATCTGAAAATCAAAACTGAAACATTATAGCATAGACTGACTCCTGTGGTCCCAGTGATTTTGATATATTAGGTGCCAGATCCAAAAATATCTTAGAAAATCTGCATATTGACAAAATTTCCATCTGTCAATTGAAAAAAGCCATACCTGTTTGGATTACACATACATTATATTGATATATTTTGACATCTTATGTTCTTGGGAAGGATTTGATGCCTATGAAGGAAAGAACTGGCAGCTATACTTTTACATTGCTGTCAACAGATAATTATTACAACAATATTATTAATACTAAAAAACAACAATATGACAAAATAACTACAATGATACATTGAAATATCTGCAAGAAATACCACTTTCCTCCAAGCAAGAATTGGTAGGGACCAAAAAATTGACAAAGTACCATATTTTTGGAGTATAAGATGCACCTTTTTTTCCTCAAAAAAGAGGCTGAAAATCTGGGTGTGTCTAATACATCGAATACAGCATTTGTTTTGCCTCCTGAAGCCCCCCGTCCTTCACCAAAATGGCTGTGTATACCCTTATGGAGGCTTTCAGACAGCTCCTGGGGGCTGGGGAGGGCAGAAATGAGGAAAAAATTGGCCGTTTTTGCCCCCCAGCCCCATAGCACTCTATAAGCCTCCATAAGGCTATGCATGCAATTTTTTGACCCAAAATTTTTTTGCTCTCTCCCCAGGAGCACTCTGCAAGCCCCGCCCCCAAGGCTATTCATGCCTTTTTATTTGGAAAAAAAACAGGCCTGTTTTTTGCGAAAAAACAGGCCATTTTGGGGATGTTTGCAGAGCGCAAAAACTTTTTTTCTCCCTTTCGGAAAGCTTTTTAGTTAGAGTGATTGATGAGAATTAGATTGATCAAGTGCTGTGCCAGCCAAACAAGTCTTAGATTGTCAGCGATTTCCCTTCTCCAGCACTGGATAAATACACCTGGAAACATCTACCTACCTACCAGGGGTGGGTTCCTGCCAGTTCTAACCTCTTCTATAGAAGAGGTTCCACAAATATATCATGCCGTTTAGAACCTGTTCAGCTCCCTCCCCCCGCCTGTCCGCACCACGCTTGCCCCGCCCACCACTCACTGATTGGCTGGCTCACCAATTGCCCCACCCACCTCTAAGAGTCCTATCTAAACCTTAAAGTTTTAAAGCTGTCAAGTTTGAACATCCCTGGGGGTTTTTTTTTCTAAGGGTTATGGGTGCAAGACTCTTTGTAACTTGACAACTTTAAGACTTGTACACTTCAATCCAGAGTTCCTGAGCCAACATGACTGAAGGAAGAATTCTGGGAGTTGAAGTCCACAAGTCTTAAAGCTGTCAAGGGTTTTTTTTTCCAAAGGGTTAGGGGTGCAAGGGTCTTGTAACGTGATAGCTTTAAGACTTGCATGCTTCAAATGCCAGAGTTTCTCAGCCAACATTTTGGTTGCTAAGCAAGAGCGTTGTTAAGTGAGTTTCACCACATTTTACAAGTTGGCCACGTCCACCCAGTCACATGACTGTCAAGACACTCCCACTCAGTCATATGGCTGGCAAGCCACTTCCACCCAGTCACATGGCTGGCAAGCCACTCCCACAAAGCAGGACACACCTACATACGATGTTGTAAAAAAAATTGAAACCCACCACTGCTACCTACGTACTCTCTCTCCCTACCTACCTACCTCCTGTATGTCTCTCTCTCTCCTCTACCTATCTACCTACCTACTTACTCGCTCTCCCTCTCTCCCTACCTACCTACTGTATTTCTCTCTCTCTCTCCCTCTACCTACCTACCTACTCTCAGCTCTCTCTACCTACTGTATTCTCTCTATATATCCCTGTACCTACCTACTTACTCTCTTTTCTCCATACCTACCTACTGTATTTCTCTCTCTCTCCCTCCCTACTTTTCTACTGTATTTCTCTCTCTCCTCTTTCTCCTCTCTCCCTACCTTTCTACTGTATTTCTCTCCTTTCTCTCTCTCTCTCTCTCCCTCTACCTACCTATCTACATACTCGCGTCTCTCCCTACCTACCTACTGTATTTCTCTCTCTCTATCCCCCTACCTACCTACCTACCTACCTACCTACCCTACTCTCTCTCTCCCTACCTACCTACTGTATTTCTCTCTCTATCCCCCTATCTACCTACCTACTTTTTTACTTTGCCTCTTCAAAACCTTGGTAACTTATACTCCGTTGCATCTTATGCTCTGAAAAATATGATAATAGAAAATGAAAATGAAGAAGCTAAAGTGATATTTGTACCTGGAGAAAGAGAAGAGAAGAGAAAGAATGGCAGAAAATTACAAAATATAAGGACCTTATAATAGAATGAGTGTGGCAAAAGAAAGCAAAGGTAGAATCTATATGTAGTAATAAGTGCTTTGGGTATAATTCCAGAATATCCAGAACATCACTTTCATTTGTTTTAAAATGTTATAATTATTTGCTATTAGTATTGGGCTTTACTATATAAGTACAGGAAAAGGATATATGCTAAAATATCTGTACATGGTTATTTAGAAGTAATAGTACTATACATGATTTGTTTGGTTTCAAATCCAAAGTGCTTTCTGTGAATTCAGGGCAGTTTGATATCTAGTACAGATTCTAAAAATTATATTGTTAGACTTCTTTGAGCAAGGTTTCTTTCCCACATTAGATAATAACGTAAATGCAAGAGATACTGGAAAGTGATGCTTATTGGTTAGCATGTGTTTTATTTCTTTTTACACTGTCAGTAATATACAGGCTTAGGTATGATACTTTTGGGATCAACATGACATTTGACTAATCAGCATAGGTTTAACAAGCAGGGATATGTACCAAATATGATTTCCGTCTTCCGTAGTGCTTTTCAAAAACTAATATTTGCGATACAGTTCTCTAAACAGCATGACATTTTGACATTATTTAAAATTGCTTGTGAGAAAAACAGGCCATCTCCAGAAGCCAAATGATGTGTAAATAGCTGAACCTGATGACACTAAAAATGAAGTCATTTCTAAGCATGGTATGTCTTTGTCAAATGGGAAAAAACATAAAAAAATGAATGAATATAAGCTACTGATGCCATTTAATGCAGGAAATGCTCTATTAAAGATCAATCTGAAGCCTATTATTTCAGCACGACAATTTTGTTAGAATAATTTGTTATTATTTAGCAAACAATCAAACTAAAATGTATTAATTTGGAGACAGGGCCATTAGGGAGGCTTGGTGGTTTTGATTTTGTTTGTTTCATTTTGTTGGGGAAAAAATCCTGGGATATGACAACAGGAGGAAAAATACACAGTGAAAGTCTCTTTCTCAGACTCAGGGATCATTACCATGCCATCCTTGAATCAAAATTGCCTCATTTATTACAAAATTATCCACAAATGAAGCCAACAAGTTGAAAACAACAGGGTCCACAATTCCTAGGTAACTATTATTTTTTAAAAAAATGAGAATAGATAAAATATTCCCTTATTTTATATTGTGTTGGACTACTACTTAGTTTTATTGTTTACTATTATTTTTGAAGGAAACATCAAACATTTGTAGGGTAGATGGTCAATAGATGGCAGCAAGTCATTTAATCTGACTGTGATGCTATTGAAAATGGAGACATCAAGGATATCTAACCCTAATTTTACAGGCTGAACCAGAGAGTAATCCATATGTTTACTCAAGTCTAGAATCAAAGCACTTTGCAAGCAGGCATATCAGTTTTGCAACAATGACTTGGCTGATTTCTTTCACTATGATTTACAAACCACTAAGAATGTTTCTTAAGCAGACTTCAAATCACATTGAAGTAAATCAGCACGAACAATTAACCTCTCAAACTAGTTTAGGGTTTCTGAAGTAAATGACATGTGACTGGCTTAAAGGGCAGTTTCAGCAGTTAAATGAGTTTTGGGTGGCAACATCAAATAATTTCAAACAAACTATCGGCATACTCTGATTGAGAGTAATTTATCTAATTATCTAATATACATTGCCCTGATCATATAAGTTATAAGTGGCAATGTCTGCTAGAGTCTTTCTTTTAAAATTTTGTATGCTATCCTTCAAAACCAAGCATTAAAAACCTACTAAGTTTATAAGGATAGAACTGGTGGCTTGACCTAGTCCCAGTTCCTGGAGTTTTATATATTGCTTATTATGCCTTATTATGATGAGGTTTGCAATTTTCCCTCCCCATGTCTTCTAGAAAGTTACATATATACATCAAACTATCACTCTGTTCCATGGGTATATTTTGGCCAAAATACAACAAAAAACATTGGATGGTCCATCTGGAAGGAATTAGGTGGCTTGCACTTGTAAATGGGGATCCCCTTTTAGCACAGTAAAGTTTTTGGGGGGAGTGAGATGGGTTCAATATTGACATTAATTGCCTGAAGCCCATATAAAGGAAATTTTGTAATCAGCATATGCATCTGATGAAATGGTAGCTGACATGAACCACTGTACTTCCTTATATGCCAAAATGAGGGAGGATGAAGCTATGGGAAAAAAGGAAGTATACCGTATGCTTAAAGTACATGTAGAAATAACCATGTTGAAACATTGAAGTTAAAGGACTGGAATACTGCCCCTGTTGCTAGGACAGATCTCAAAAGTCACATGCTTTATGGTTTTAAGTTATAAAAGACAAAGGTGAATAATAGGAAGTTGCAAATCGGCCTCAAGCCATCCCTTTTGACGGCTTGTCTGATTGACCCTCATTGCAATGTGATTATGTAAGTACTTTACTTGGATAGAGGTGCTGAACTGCACCTATGATAGTATTGATGACTTAAAGGTTGATCACATGTAGTAATACGCCCAATAGTGTGTCTCCAGTAAATGTGTGACTTTTTACAATAGGCTTGATGCTGGGGCATTGATTTTATTGATTGTTATTTGGCCCCGTTGCCTCCTTACTTTCTAATGTGCAAGTTTTGTAATTGTACTTATCGATGTGAATGTTGTTGCTGTTTTCATTGCATAGATTGTGAGGCTATTCATGGGGAATGTGCTATCTTAAATTGGCCTTGTGATGGCCTCTATGGGCTTGCTATTTGTCCACTGTAGTAATGCCTCCTGATGATTGGTATGATTTTGAGGTATCCATGGAAAGACACTAACTCTCTATAACAAGAATAGGTTTTTGATCCTTTCCATGTATTTTGCCTTAATGTCTCTTGTCCTCTTATTTGTTAGTTTGTTTTTATTTTTGTTACTCATGGGCACCACCTTCCCTGTAGATAAGGGTCAGCTTGTTTGTTGAGGTAGTGTGTCTTTTATTATTAAAGTAATAAAGTTCTCCATCCACAACTTTGATTGTTTGACTGATTGAGATGTATTGGAAGTATGAAATGAGTGTGGAGTCCTTACCTATGGTTCTGTCCTCCCACGAGGGAAACAGCCCAAGATGGTCAAAGTGACTGGTTTGCAGCATGCATGACTGGTTATGGAAAGTTAATGTAACCACAAACATCAGAACATTAGTGTAATCATAAGCATCTGAGCCTGACCACATTTCCATAGATAAGGAAGGCCTTGCATTGGCCTGTGGCCCAGAATTGCATTTATTATTCATATGGCTAATGTGTGTTGCCTTTCTCCCATCTCCCCTCCCCTGCTCATTTTTTGTTGGATGCCCTTGCTTTGTGATGGGGGGGGGGGGCTCCCAGTCTAAGATGATTGTGTCTATGACTTAGTGAAGACATCCTAGAAGACACCATGCAACCTTTGCCAAACTTGTGGAACTTTCAGTGTAAAATTTGTAAACACAGAAGATATAATTGCTTTCTAGTTTATTTGAAAGCCAGAATGCCAGAATTTCTCAGAGAGCCCCACCCCCGCAACTAGCTGAATGGATGGACACTCTAAAATCCACCTTGGGGAATGTGCAAAAAGCATTGAATAAAGCCAGGGAGTCACTAAAAAAACAGGTATACTGGAAAAGAGCTTCCCAGAAGGAGTACAGAATTGTGAATAAAGTATATCTATCAACTAAATACTTGAAGCTGAAGCAACCATGTAAGAAACTGGGTCTCAAGTACATAGACCTTTTCCTATTGTTTGTATTATAAACCCAGTTACAGTGCAATTGTGATTACCAGAGGTGCTCTGGCAGGTCCACCAGGTGTTCCCCTGCAACTTATTAAAATCCTTCCATGGCTCTAGTCAAAGTCAAAGGGGACTTCCAACTCCCATTCTAGTGGGGGTGAGAAATACTATGAAATCAAAAAGATATTAGACTCAAGGTATTTTAAAGGGAGATTACAATATTTAGTACAGTGAAAGGATATCCCTCAGCTAAAGCTGAATGAGTGGGGACTCACAATGTTAGCACAGAAAGGTTGATAAGAAGGTTGCATGCAAAATACCCTCAATAACCAAGAAAATTGTTGAAGGCTAAGGATACCTAGGTAACGATGCTAAACTGTGTTTAATATTTTTCCAGGTTTCACTTTCCTCCAGGGCGTCGGCATGTCAAGATTGAACCATTTTGCTCCTTTTGAATCATATCACTATTCAAATTGCCATTGAACTGGGGCAGGGGGGAGAGAAGGGTGGAATGAAATGCTGGATTTTGCGCATGAATCATGAGAGCTTGGAAACCATCAAGGCCACTACTGCAAGTGCCTGAGAAGGAGGTAGATTATTCCCATAACAAAATAATTTCACATAATTGGGCAGTGAACACCCAGTGGTGGGGAGAAAGGGAAGTTATTGTTTAATTAAGCAAGAAAACCAGAACTGATTTGGATTCTTCAGTGCTGAAATGATATATCCAATAAAGTACCGGTCCTGGCCCCTGTCGCTGCAAAGCACCCTTTTTCCGGCACGTCACAGCTTGTTCGCTTGCTCCCCTGCCCATCCAAAACTCGCTTGCTCGCTCCCCCACCCGTCCGCACTATGCCCACCCTGCTGTTCACTGATTGGCTGGAGTCCAGCCAATCAGTGAGTGGGCTGGCCTTGTTTAAAAGCGTGGTGTCAATGGCTAACATTCCTCTTTTGAAAGAATCTTTCTCTCAAAGAGTCTTTTCAAAAGTAGTGGGCGGTAGCGGCTGTAGCGGCTGTAGTGGCGGTAGCGGCGGTAGTGGCGGGTAGCGGCGGTAGCGGTGGTAGCGGCCTAGCTTTCGCAAGGGAAGGCCTCTGGGCCTTCCCTTGCAAAAGCCGTGGCCTCGCGTATGACATGCGGCCGCCTTCAGGTGGGGGGGCGGTGGCGGGCTAGCTTTTGCAAGGGAAGGCCTCCAGGCCTTCCCTCACAAAAGGTGCAGCCTCATGTACGCCATGCATATGCCTTCAGGTGGGGGGGCATCGGCGGCCTAGCTTTCGCAAGGGAAGGCCTCCTTGCATATGCCACGTGGCCGCCTTCGGTAGGGAAGCCCCCTGCCCCCCCTCTAGCCTCACCTGGCTAAGCCTGCCGGGCAACCTAAGTGACCCTAGCCTTGTCCCTCCAGTCTAGTGTCTTACCTGTTCCTGCTTCCTGCCATCGCGACGAGGATCCATCCATCGCATCGGAGTGCTGCTGATTCTGCCTGCTGCTGTTAAGTGACCCAGTTTTTTAAAATTATTTTAATGTATTTTAAAATAATATTTTATTTAATGCATAGAATTTTTTAAAATAGTTTTACATAAAAGTATTGAGTATAGAATATTTTAAAATGGTTTACTCTAATTTATTTTGGATAGAATCTTTTTTAAAATTGTCTTAGACTATTTAAAAAAAGATTCTATCCAAAATAAATTAAAATAAACCCTTTTAAAATATTCTATACTCAATACTTTGAAATGTATTGTGCATAGAATTTTTTATAATAGTTTTACATATAAGTATTTTGTGTAGAATATTTTAAAATGGTTTACTTTAATTTATTTTGGATATAATCTTTTTTAAAATTGTCTTAGACTATTAAAAAAGATTCTATCCAAAATAAATTAAATAAACCCTTTTAAAATATTCTATACTCAATACTTTGTAGGCAGAACCTGGATGCTGTGACGAGACGACGTGTGATCTCAAAGCTCTGAGATCGCACTCGATACTTTTATTGCTGGGGGGTTCCAACGGACCTAAATCATCCCGAAGAGATGGTGAACAGGAAGATTACATCTTGCTGATCTCGGGGATATCGCAAAATCTCCGAAAAAAGCAGCTCTAAAGTCTTCTGCTGGCAGTAAAAATTCCAGTCTTTCAAGGCTGACAAAGTCAGGCAATATGGAGAAGTGTTAAGTGTTAAGCTGGTGAGAAACATTTATTGTTTTTTTAAAAACGGACTGCCTAAAATTTTTTAAAACTAACTTAAATCAAAGAATAGAAGAACTTAGCGGTGATTTTGATCTTTGTAATGGTTCTGGACAGTGGTTATCTTACTTTCTAAATGTTATTTACATGGATTGATTCTAAGTAAACCTTTTCAAATGGACGGAGTACTTTTTTTCTGACTCTATCTAAGCTACAAATTGACTGTTTACACTCTTGACACTTTTATTGCTTGGCTGTTCTGGCTTAAGATCTGATAAGATTGTACAGCTGTTCCTTTGTAGTTTGCTTTTACTGGAGAGTGTTTCAGTTCTTGCTGAGCTTTTAAGAAAAAATACAACTGCGTATAAACATGGTGTCTCTTCAAGCCTCTCTCCAAGCGATACTTTCAGCTTTGAAGAGAGTGTTTGATACAGAGGAAAGAATATAAAGAAAATTGGATTATTTGGTGTATTTGGCAACAAATTGTGATGAAAAAACTGAGGATGTTCATCAAATACAAAATAAGAAGATGGAAATTCAAAAAATTGAAATAGACGGATATAAAGAGTTTGAACTTGTTGATATTCATGGCAATTGGTTTATTTCTGAGGGAAGAAAGAATGGAATATTTGAAGAGGAATTAAATGGAGAGAAAATTTATTTCAAAGGACAGGACAGAGAAAGAGAAGAAAGCATTAAAGAATTTATGGACTATGAAATACTATTTGCAAAATATTTGATAACACTGCTGAGAATTAAAGACAAGCTGATAAAGGAAACAAAAGGAGGGTGTCAACATTATATGAGAGATACTACAAACAAGAAGGTGCAAAGATCATTTTGTACAAACTTGTTTAAAAAGATGTTTGGAGAATTGGATCCACAAATGGCAGTAGATATAAGATTGTTTTGTTATTGGAGAGATACAGGTTGATAGATGGAAGAGTATAATCCAAAATTAGCTAAACTTAGCTAAATCCAGTGGTAATAGGTATAGTTAAATAAAAATTGATAATGATAGTAATGTATACAATGTTGAGCTGTTATGATAAGTAATAATTGGATATGAGAAAGGAAGGTTAGAAATATTTTTGGACTCTATATAAATAATAATAATAATAACAACAACAACAACAACAACAATAACTCCGCCGTTGCCGGTCCCAAGCCCGGATGAGAAAGGAGGAGGGTTGGGGTCAGGATGGCATCTGGTCCCATAAAAAAACCCCACCAACCCATACAATATGGTGAAAAAAACAAATAAGAATTCCATACCGCATCGGTCATCGCGCGGGTTAACAAGGGCCGCGGCGGATGTTGGGGTCCCTGGACATCTGTCGACAAGTGGGCTACAAGTGGACCAGCCAACAAAACGTTTGTCAGAACAGGCACCCAATAAGAATCAAAAGGAATTCTATAGAAAAGTTCATGAAAAGATTATAGAGATCAGAAAAGAAAATATATGTTTAATTGGCAATTATAAAACTATTGTAGATATAAACAAGGATTATGCAACCAGCAACCAGAAAAAATAAGAAAAAAGGGCAATACTATTCCAAAAACCTTTTTCAAAATGGCAGAGGAATAAATTTAATTTGGAGAACCCTTAACCCAGAAGAAAGTAAATTTACATTCTATTCTAATCCTCATAGATCCTGGTCAAGGATCAATATGATTTGGATAGAGAAATATGATTTGGATAGAGAAATAGAGGCAGTAAAGATTTGGCCAAATACCTGGGCAGATCATAATCCCCTTGTAATAACATGGAACGGGCAAAAAAATAAGACAGGAAGATGGACATTGAACCCACAAACTTTAAAACTAGCTAGCGACCCCCAGGGGAAGAGCCTTCTCTGTGGGAGTGCCTTCCCTCTGGAATGAGCTGCCCCCGGAGCTTCATATAATCCCCGACCTCCGGTCCTTCCAACGCACCATAAAAAGTTGCCTTTTCCAGCAAGCCAGCCTGGCTGAACAAAACAAAATAAATTATTGATCATTGTTAATTTGAATTTGAATTTTTTTAAAAAAAAATTGTCAATTCTGCTGTCGCCGGTCGGCAGCTTAACAGAGCTGCCCCCAGAATTCAGGATCGTTATCTACTCAATATCAAGAAGATAACTCTTTTTTCAGACAAGAAAAAAGCAGTGAGGAATCTCAGCTGGTAAGAATCTTCTTTGAAGTTCACAGTTTGTTTTTTTGTGAGCTGTGGACGGAGGGGGAGGATCAACCCAAAGCTGAGTCATTCAACTCCGACCTGAACTTCGCAGCTGTTATTCACAGCACTAGACAGGACCCCCTCCCCCTCAGGACAATCTTTAGAAAAGAGACTATTAAAAATCAATACGAGCAAAGACCAACTTGTGAACTTTAAAACCTTTCTCTATCTGAAATACCAGCTTCAATGTTATAAAAACCTCTTTTGTTTAATTGTCTTCAAAATGGCGTTTACAGCTTCTGCATTTGTTATCTCCGGCTTCCTGCTACAGAATTAAAGAAATAATCTCTTATAATTTAATTAGAGCTACTCCCTTAAAGCTTTCAAGACTCTTTGTTGATTCAGAGACATTCCAAACATTCCAAACGGACTTTCTCTTTTGAAATCCTCCGTAAAACCCCTTGAAAAAAAAAAAAAAAGAAGGAAAAAAAGGAGGGGGGAGGAATTTCTTTTTCTCTACATAGCACAGTGGATTAGTAATTTAGAATAAATAATTAAAACCAAAATATAATGGCATCCAAATCAACCTCTGTTAAATTACCTCCGAAAACGTCTCCCATACCTGGTACAAAGTTGCAGCCCCCACCATCTATGCCCCCTAGTGGAGATGTACTAACAAAGAATTTTTTCTGGAAATGTTCAAAGAATCCAGAGAACAGAACTTAGAAATGTTTAAAGAATTCAGAGAACAGAATCTAGAAATGATTAAAGATTTCAAAGATGAAATAAGGAATGAGATGGAAGTTCTATATGACAAATTCGATACCAGGGTCACTAAAATGAATGATAATATGATGGGAATTGTAAATGTGATAGCAGAATATATTTCTGGAATGGAAGATAATTTAGAAACTCTCAATGAAGCTAAAACTAACCTGATATCCAAAACTGAAGTGGTGGAACAAAAAATTGATAATGCTGAAAAACAAATTATTATGATACAGTATAAGCAGATGGAGCTTGCATTAAGAGTGAGGGGGCTGCGTGAAGAAAAGCAGGAGAACTTAAAGCAAATGTTTTCTGAAGCTTTTGACCGTCTGGTGGGAAAACCGGGATCCAATTTTGATTGGCAGATTGACAGGATTTTTCGTGTTAACTCATGGGCGGCAAAACAAAGGCAACTTCCCCGAGACGTGGTAATATACTTTGTTACAAGAGAATCTAGAAATATGATACTACAAGAGTCCTACAATACTAAGCTTCAAATTGGTGGACAGGACCTGATTGTTTTGAAAGAAATACCGCCTCAGATGCTAAGAGCCAGAAGAGATTATGCTTTTCTGGTGGAAGAGCTCAGAAGGCGTCAGATACAGTACAGATGGGATGCCCCATTCGGTATTATAGTTACAATGGACAAACAAAGATATCGTCTCAGCTCTGTATGGAAAGCTCGTGATTTCTATCATAAGATTCTGAAGATGGGATACCCTGAACCTTCGGGATATGGTGAAAAACCACGAGACGAACAAGATAAACAGCAAACCACACAACCATTAGATAAAATGTATCATCTCCCTCTTCCGGAAGGGCAAGGAGTCAAGGAAAAAAGATCCAACCGTAAGACCACCAGACAAACGGATAAACAAGCTACTACGCAACAATCTCAACAATCATTGGCCACTGACCAAGGAGCTACTGCAACAAGCTCAGAAGCTGTGGGAGGAGCCAAACCAAAGGTGAGACAGGCCTTGCGGGAGGCTCTAAAAAAGCTTCAGGCAACCAAAAATGACAACTAAGATTTTGACATGGAATGTTAACGGACTGAACTCTCCACAGAAAAGAAAGAAAATATTTCATTATCTTAAACAGTTTAAGAATGACATAATTTGCTTGCAAGAAACTCATATCAAATGAGTTTCAAAATATTTGTTTAACCCCAAACTGGGCCAACATTTTGCGACCTCAGCCATGGAAAAGAAAAATGGCATAGTAGTATATTTAAGAAAAGACATTAAAGCTGAGCTAATTGAAGCAGATCCCTTTGGAAGATATATTGCATTAGATTTAATTTTAGAAGGGAAAAAGACGTTACTTTTGGGAATTTATGCTCCTAATCAACAACAAGATGGATTTTATAGAAATCTCCATGCTAAATTAGTACAGTGGGACTTTGAGTCTTGTATATTATTGGGTGACTGGAATGGCGTGATCGATACCAAAAGAGATAAGAAGACAGCTCGCCCGAACACCAAATTTCGAGCTAAGTTACCCAAACCCTTTTTTGACATGCTGGACGACTTTGAATTGCGAGACGCTTGGCGCGAGAGGCATGCAGAAGAATATGACTTTACCTTTTTTTCCAATAGACATCAATCTCTTTCAAGGATTGATTTTATACTAATTACAAATGATTTACTTTGTAGGGTGAAGAAGACAAAGATTATGGCGAGAGTTCTTTCAGACCATAATCCAGTCTGGATGGAATTGGGAAGGGTAGCCCAGGCAAGAAGGTCCTGGAGGTTGAATGAAAACTTATTTAGATATGAAAAGTATGTTAATGATTGTAAAAAATTGCTATCGGAATATTTTGTTTTCAATATGAACAAGGGTACATCTTTGGAATATGTATGGGATGCAAGCAAAGCGTATATGAGAGGAGTATTAATGAATATAAATAAAATACATAGACACAAACAAGGGCAAAAACGAAAAGAATTGGAAGAGGAAATTAAAGGGAAAGAGTCAGAATTAACATTGAATCCAGGAGATACAAAGATTAGGGAAACAATTGCTATATTAAAATCTCAGTTTGATATGCTGATCTCTGACCAGGTAGCTACTAGTTTATTATATGCTAAACATAATACTTTCTGCAATGCAAATAAACCTGGTAGGTGGTTGGCTTATCAGATTAGAAAAAAAAGGAAAGCTCGAAATGTATCCAAATTGTGTTACAGAGGGAAGGAAGTGTTTCAACAGGAAGAGATTCAAAAGGTATTTCGGGAATTTTTTACAGAGTTGTATAAAGGGGATAAAATTAAGGACGGAGATATAGACAAATACCTAGATAAAGAGAAAATCCCCCTAGTCAGAGAAGAACATAGGCATAAGCTGAATCAACCTATAACCTCTGGGGAAATTTTGCAGGCAATTAAACAATTAAAGTTAGGGAAAGCACCAGGCACAGATGGTTTAACAGCTGTTTATTATAAATATCTACAGTTAGAAATGGTAGAACCCCTCAGAGAACTATTCAATAAAATTCAATCGGGAGGGAAAGTGCCTCCTTCGTGGAAGACTGCGTTCATATCGTTGATACCCAAAGAAGATCAAGACCTTACCCAACCAAAAAATTACAGACCTATTTCATTACTCAATGTAGATTATAAAATTTTTACTAAAATATTAGCAAATAGGCTAATGGGGGTAATTCAGCAACTGATACATACCGATCAAACTGGTTTTATACAGGGCAGACAGATGAAGGACAACGTTAGATTAATTATCAACGCTTTAGAATACCTGGGAAAGAACAATCAAATCCCGGCCGCATTCATATTTTTGGATGCTGAGAAGGCCTTTGATCGAGTTAACTGGCAATTTCTGCTGAAGATACTGCAAAAGGGCAGGTAAAAATCACCAATAAAATTACTGCATTGCAGGACAGCAAAAGTAGAGATGGCTTTGGACTCCCAGTATGGGAAACATATTACAAAGCAGCAAATTTAGTATGGATTAGAGTATGGATGTGGAATACCAGAAGCAAGTTACATGCATATTTTTACAGACACATATTGTGGGACTCGTTGATACAAACAGTATATAAAAGTATACTTTCATAAAGTATACAGTATATGAAAATCCCAGGCTGGTTATCCGCTATGGAAGCAATGATCTACCCAATACACTAGACGTAGGTAGAATGGCCAAATACTATGAAATTTTAGATACCTAAGGAATACTAAAAACTAATCGAAAATTAAGAGATCAGGGAGTGATTATAGACTGGTGGTCCTATCTCCAACTACAATCTAGATATAAAAAGATCAAGAGGAATTTGGAATTGATATAGATTTACAGTAATTAGACAAACTGCTGTTAAGTACAGAAGAGAAATTAATATCAATATACAATTATTTACTAAATTTTGACATGGTAGAGGAAATAGTAAAAGGACCAATGATAGCCCAGGCTAAAAAATTTGGTCATAACATTCAGCTGGAAGATTGGGAAAGAATTTGGAATAAAAATTACACAATAACAAAATCTGTCATTTACAAAGAAAACCAATATAAAATGTTTTATTATTGGCATTTAGCCTCCACAAGATTGGCAAAAATGTATCTGTATTTAAATCCAAACTGTTGGAAATGTAAACAGGCACAGGGTACCTTTTTCATGCATGGTGGTTATCAGTGGTGGGTTCCGGATCCCATTCCAACCAGTACAGTTGGAACGGGCCCAGCATCGCCCACATGGACGCATGTGGCATGCGTGCATATGCGCACAGCGCATGCACACATCGTACATGCCTGTGATGCCTCTGCAATGCCTCTGCAAGCCTCTGTGACACTCCAGCTGCTCGGCAGGCACTGTACACTGTACTTGCCATGTGCGTGCACAGAAGTGCCAAAGGCTTAAAGGGCAGGTAAGGGGCGTACCGCCTATAACCCACCACTGGTGGTTATGCCCGAAAGCTAAAAAATATTGGACTAAAATACAAAAATGGTTACAGGAAATTACAAACACCCAAATAGATTTCAAAGCAGAATTGTTCCTTCTGGAGATTATTAAGGGAAAGTATATGAAAGAGATAAAATATTTAATTTTGCACTTAATTACAGAAGCGAGAATAGCATTCACACAATGTTGAAAAAGTGATACCATGCTGACAGATTGTTTGATAATCCAAAAGATTCTTGATTGCATAGAAATGTATAAACTCACATTTTAGCTAAGGGACAAGCAAGACTCAGAATATTATACAGGATAAATAATAGCAAAATAATAGCAATTATTTTTAAAGGTATTTGTATTTTAGTGTTTTAAATTTCTAAATATTTTTTTCCTTAAAAAAAAGACTTGTGGACTTTAAGTCCCAGAATTCCTGAGGTATGACTGGAGGAATTCTGGGAGTTGAAGTCCACAAGTCTTAAAACTGTCAAGTTTGAAGACCCCTGGGTTAGGCTTAGGGTTAAGGTTAGCACATTTGTGATGGTTTAGGTTTAAGGATAAGGTTAGCACATTTGTAATGGGTTAGGCTTAAGGTTTAAGGGCTTATTGCTTGTTTGCAGGTTAGGGTTAAGGCTTATTGCCTGTTTACAAGGGGTTATTTTAATTATGATGGTTCTTAATATCGCTGTTGACTTTACATGATTGTAAAAAGTATGGTACATGGCTGCAAAAAGTATTCTGCTTATACTGGTATTTTATTAAATAATATATTACTACACCATTTGGCTCAAAATACATTTTTCCTTGTTTTCCTCCTCTAAAATCTAGGTGCTTCTTATACTCCGGTGCATCTTATACTCCAAAAAATATGGTAAATTTTAGCTATTCAAAATTTGGGCAAAATCTACAATTGAAATGGAATTAGGCTTTTGAAAGAGTAGAAAATCAGCTTTTTATTTCTTGTAAAGGCTAATTAAGAAAAGTGTACATAGAACTTCCTGGGAGGAGCTTGCTGGTGGAGGCAGCAAAAAATCAGCTGCCTCCGAATTCCTGGCTACGTACCTGTTTAGAGGATCTTCCATCTGACGTCTTATCAGGTTTTCTTATCCTTCAGGCAAGAAGGAAAGAAGAAACTGTTTTGCTGGCAAATGCTCTTCGATTTTTGCAGCTTTTGTGCTTGCAAGGAAAGGGAGGCTAGCCCAAGGCAGAACGGCTGTCCGTGCTGGGAACTTCAAACTGCCTTGTGCAGGGACAAAGTAAGTCTCCCCCACTCTGCTCAAAGTTTTGTTTGATTTAATCTTATCACGAGCTGAATCCGTTTACTGCGTGGACAATAATTGTTTATCAACATTTTAGCTTCTTTTCTTTTTCTCCTCCGAAAAATTATTTACTTAGAGGCTTTTAAAATGGCGCCGAGCAGGCTGGTTTCTCCGGTAATAACGAACACTTTTTGCTAATCCTCACAAGAATTCAAAACAAAAGAGATTGCTTATCATATGTTTTGGTTTCACAATAGAAGAATTTTACTCCTTCATTAACTTTGCTTATTTGGAAGTTAAATGGTGATGAATCTTCTGAACGGTTTTGATACAATGTTTACTCACTGAAAGTTTTGCCAAGCCTTAAACTTCAAAATAAAAGCCTCTTTACTTAAAGCTGCATATTCAGGCAATAGAGTTCTACTAACTGCAGGCAGATAAATTTTGAAATGGCCTCAAAACCAAATATTAACCTGAAGTCGTCACCCTCTACTTCCAGGGGCACATCTTCAGTGCCTGGCACAAAGCTGCAGCCTCCGCTTCCTACGCCCCCTGCTGGGGATGTGTTAACGAAAGAATTTTTCCTGAGTAATCTAAGCGAGGCTCTTAATGCACAGACAATTAAAATGGAAGATAAGTTTAGAGATAATAGAGAGGAGAGAAAAGAGGAAATAAAAGAAATGAAAGAAGAAATTAAAAGTGAAATAAAAGGACTTAAACAGGAGCTGTATGAGAAATTTGACGCTAAGGTTGATAAAATTAGAGACGACATGCTGAGTCTTGTAACTGTATTAACAGAACATATTTCTGGAATGGAAGATACTCTAGAGGTTCTTAATGATGCCAACGCTAACTTGACATTGAAAACAGAGGTGGTGGAACAAAAAGTGGAAAATGCTGAAAAAGAAATTATTATGATACAGTACCGACAAATGGAGTTCGCATTAAGAGTAAGGGGGCTGCGTGAGGAGAAACAGGAGAACCTGAAACAGATCCTATCGGAAGCTTTTGATCGCCTGATGGGAAGACCAGGGACCAACCAAGACTGGCAAATTGACAAAGCTTACCGCGTTAACTCCTGGCTGGCAAAGCAGAAGCAGCTTCCTCGAGACATCGTTATATATTTTACTACAAAAGAGCTTAGAAATATGGTACTGCAAGCGTCTTATAACACTAAGCTTCAAATTGGCGGTCAAGACCTGGCTGTTTTGAAAGAGATACCACCTCAAATGTTAAGAGCCAGGAGAGACTACGCTTTTTTGGTCGAAGAACTCAGAAATCGTCAGATACAGTATAGATGGGATGCGCCATTTGGCATCATATTTACATTTGATAAGCAAAGGTACCGCCTCAACTCTGTATGGAAAGCCCGAGATTTTTATTATAATATATTGAAGGCCGGACACCCTGTACCATCTGGACCCAGAGAAAGACCACAAGAAGGACAGGATAGACAGCAAACTACACAACCACCAGACAAGATGGAGCATCTCTCTTCTCTAGAAGTGCAAGGTGCTATGGAACTAAGACCTAGCCGCATGACTACTAGACGTATGGAGAAACAAGCTAAAAAGCAACAGCATCAACAATCATCGGCCATCGATCAAGGAACTACAATAACAAATCTGGAAGCAGTGGGAGGAGCTAGACCTAAGGTTAAACAGGCCGTGCAGGAAGCTCTAAAAATGCTTCAACCAACCAAAGATGACAACTAAGATTTTAACATGGAATGTCAACGGACTGAATTCTCCACAGAAGAGGAAGAAAATATTTCATTATCTCAAACAGTTTAAGAACGATGTAATTTGTTTGCAAGAAACTCATATCAAGTCAACTGATCAAAAATATTTGATCAACTCAAAACTTGGTCAACATTTTGCAGCTTCTGCTATGGAAAAGAAGAATGGTATAGTTGTATACTTAAGAAAAGATATGAAAGCTGAATTAATAGAAGCAGATCCCTTCGGAAGATATATTGCTTTAGACTTAATCTTAGAAGGGAAAAAGACATTACTTTTGGGAATTTATGCTCCCAATCAACAGCAAGATAGATTCTATAGAAATCTTCATGCTAAATTAGTACAGTGGGACTATAGTTCCTGTATACTATTGGGTGACTGGAATGGAGTGATAGATACTAAGAGAGATAAGAAGATTTCCCGCCTAAATACCAAGATGCGAGCAAAGTTACCCAAATCTTTCTTTGACATTATGGATGATTTTGAATTGAGAGATATTTGGCGAGAAAGAAATGCAGAGGAATATGACTTCACTTTCTTCTCGGACAGGCATCAATCCCTTTCAAGGATTGATTTTATCCTAACCACTAATGATTTGCTTTCTAGGGTCAAGAAAACAAAGATTGCAGCTAGGGTCCTTTCGGACCACAACCCAGTTTGGATGGAGTTGGGAAGGGTAGTGCAGGCAAGAAGGTCTTGGAGATTGAATGAAAACTTATTTAGATATGAAAAGTATATTAATGATTGTAAAAAATTACTATCTGAATATTTTGTTTTGAATATGAATAAGGGTACATCTATGGAATTTGTATGGGACGCAAGCAAAGTGTATATGAGAGGAGTTTTGATGAATATAAATAAAACACATAGAAATAAGCAAGGGTTAAAACAAACAGAACTGGAAGAGGAAATTAAGAGAAAAGAGCTGGAGTTAACAATGAACCCAGACGATACAAAGGTTAAGGAAGCTATTAACATATTAAAATCTCAATTTGACATGTTGATCTCTGACTAGGTAGCTACTAATTTATTATATGCAAAACACAATACTTTTTGTAATGCAAACAAACCTGGCAGATGGTTAGCTTATCAGATTAGGAAAAAAAGGAAAACTCGAAATATATCTAAACTGATTTACAGAGGGAAGGAGGTGTTTCAACAGGAAGAGATTCAAAAGGCTTTCTGGGAATTTTTTACAGAACTGTATAAAGGGGATAAAATTAATGGTTTAGACATAGACAAATATTTAGACAAAGAGAAAATACCTTCAGTTAGAGAAGAACACAGGCAAAAATTGAATCAACCAATAACCTCGGGGGAAATCCTGCAGGTAATTAAGCAATTAAAGTCAGGGAAAGCACCAGGTACAGATGGCTTGACAGCGGTTTACTATAAAAACTTACAGTTAGAAATGGTAGAACCTCTTAGAGAATTATTTAATATGATTCAAACGGAAGGTAAAGTCCCTCCATCTTGGAAGACAGCGTTTATATCTTTGATACCCAAAGAAGATCAAGATACTACTCAACCCAAAAATTATAGACCTATTTCATTACTGAATGTAGATTATAAAATTTTTACTAAAATATTAGCAAATAGGTTAATGTTGGTCATTCAACAATTGATACATATGGACCAAACAGGTTTTATACAAGGGAGACAGATGAAAAGTAATGTTAGATTAATTATTAATGCATTAGAATATTTGGGAAAGAACAACCAGATCCCTGCTGCGTTTATATTTTTGGATGCTGAGAAGGCCTTTGATCGAGTTAACTGGCAATTTCTGCTGAAGATACTGCAAAAAATGTAGATAGGAGATAATTTTTTACAATCAATTAAAGCAATATACCAACAGCAAACAGCACAAATTATAGTCAATGGAAATTTAACAGACTCTTTTCAAATTGGAAAAGGTACAAGACAGGGCTGTCCTTTGTCCCCATTATTGTTTATTATAACTTTGGAAGTATTGTTGAATAAAATACGGGGCTTGGATGGTTTAAAAGGGATCAAGATTAGGCAGCAAGAATATAGAGTCCGCGCTTTCGCGGATGATTTGGTCATAATATTGGAACAACCGCAGGAATCCAGTATGGTTTTAATGAATACGATTAATCAATATGGTCAAGTGTCGGGTTTTAAAATAAACTTAGGAAAAACCAAAATATTAGCTATAAATATGAATATTAAACAAAAGGAAGAATTAGGAGTGATGCTAGGATGTGAGGTAGTTAAAAAAGTCAAATATCTTGGAGTTAACATTTTAACTTCAAATGGGAAATTATATAAGCATAATTATGAACCACTTTGGCATAGCATACAGACAGAGATGAAAAAATGGGAGAAATTGCACTTATCTTTGCTGGGTAGGATAGCGGCAGTGAAAATGAACATTTTACCAAAATTTTTATTTCTTTTCCAAATGTTACCTATACTTAAAAAAGATGCGAACCTTTTAGAATGGCAGAAGGGTATCAACAAATTTGTGTGGGCAGGAAAGAAGCCGAGGGTAAAGATGAAAATAATGCAAGATGTACGTGAGAGAGGAGGATTGAAACTACCTAATTTAAAGCTATATTATGATGCAGTGGCATTATCTGTAATTAGTGATTGGACTCATTTAACCAATGATAGAATATTGAATATTGAGGGACACGATCTGGTATTTGGTTGGCATGCTTACCTGTTATTCAACAAAAAATTGGATAAGAATTTTAAAAGTCATATTTTAAGAAATGCTTTATTGCGGGTTTGGAAGAAATACCAATATAAATTAAATGACAAGATACCCATGTGGGCAATTCCTAGACACGCAATTGAAAATATGAATACAGCACAAAAACAGGACAGAATTACTTACAGACAGCTTCTTACCTCGGAAAGGGGGGTATTACAATTAAAATCTTTAGAGGTATTAAAAGAGGAGAAGGTAGTTCAAACATGGTTTCAGTATGGGCAATTACAGGCTAGGTGGAAAATAGATCAAAAAATTGGTTTTATTCAAGTTGAGGATAATCTGTTTAAACAAATAAGAGATCAAAGCTTAATGCATATAAAGAGAATATATAATGTACTAATACAGATGGATTCGGAAACAGAATTAGTTAAAGATTGTATGATAAAATGGGCTCAAAATATTGAGGAACCAATAATGTTGGATACATGGGAAAGAATCTGGGTAAGAAATGTGAAATTTACACAAGCTCAAAATCTGAGAGAAAATTTTTACAAGATGTTTTATAGATGGCATTTAGATCCTAAAAAGTTGGCTTCTATGTATCCGAATGTACAGCCTAAATGTTGGAGGTGTGGTTCTCTCGATGCTACATATTATCATATATGGTGGACCTGCCAAAAGGTTAAGGCATTTTGGATAAAAATATGGTGGGTCATGCAAAATGTTTTTAAAAGAAGGATAAAGTTTATTCCTCAGTTATTTTTACTAGGTATATGTACTGACTTTACAGTGGTAGAGACCAATTTGATTCTGCACCTGATAACTGCAGCAAGACTGTTGGTGGCGCAATATTGGAAGAAGGAAGACTTGCCTACAATCCAAGAATGGACATTGAAAGTAACAAACTTAGCCGAGATGGCTAAAATATCGGCATATCTCAAAGATCATTCAAATGAGATATATAAACGAGACTGGAAAAAATGGATTGACTATATACAAAATAAATACGGGACTAAGAAATTCCAGTTACCTATGCTTAAGATCAGAAATGATTTAAACTGTTAAAAGTCAGTTCAGTAAGAAGAAGCTAAGGTCAATCTAGAATGTCATTAATTTCTTTATTTCTTTTTTCTCAATAGATTTTAGACTGTGTTAGTTAAAAATCCATACCGTGTACGGGTTCTGGGAAGTCGGGGGGGGGAAAGAGGAGGGGGGGGTGGGGGGGTGGAGGGAGGGAGGGGCACACACAACAAAAAAAATTGTACTTCAATGTCTTAATGATTGAC
Source organism: Thamnophis elegans (assembly GCF_009769535.1). NCBI lineage: Eukaryota > Metazoa > Chordata > Lepidosauria > Squamata > Natricidae > Thamnophis > Thamnophis elegans. The sequence continues at coordinate 16,518,315 of NC_045551.1, read as the reverse complement.
AAATGATGACATATTTGTGTTTTTTTTAAAGAAAAATAAAAAAGTTCTGTTTAAAAAAAAAGAAAAGAAAAGTGTACATAACCGCACTGTGTAGGATTTATGATTATTTCAGCATTTGTCCTGCAAAACAGGCTATCAGCAGGGGATTGTTGTTCAACAAGTTAGCTTTGAGAAGTTCAATTACATCCTTAACATACCAATAAAATGGCTGTGAGAAAGAAGAAGCAACAAGTCACTGCCTTTTCCAGATGTATAAAAAACGTCTCCAGCAGGGGGGGTAAAAGCAATAAGTATAAATTTGTCTCAGTGGAAAGACAGAAATATACAACTATTTGGAGTTCTGCTAGAGTCTTTATCACCAGGTATGTAAAATGGAGACTTTTTAGCAGTTTGTTTTCTTTTTTAATTTCTGTTGTCATCCATAGTGAATACCAGATGATTGAAGATCTAAAGGTTTCCCTCATGACAAAAGGATTGATTTTGTACATTGTTTCTTGTTATGACCCCCCTTGTCCTACACCAAAGCACGCCAAGACAAAGATATTTCAAGGATTTATTAACACACAGAGAGGACTTTGGCAGCAATCCAGCACAGTCCAGACTTTGGCAGCAATCCAGCACAGACAAGACATTGGCAGCAATCTAGCCACGAGAGTTCTCCAACTCTAGTGAATACGTTGACTCCTGCAAAGGGCGTGTGCACAATCATTCCTTTTATAGTCTTGAGAGGAGCCTAATTACCACCAGCTGAGTGCAATTATCTCCTGTAACTGTGTAACTGTTCCTTACGCCTATTAGCTCTCCGTTGCCGGGCATCCAGGAACAACTCCCTTGCTTCCTCCCCACTGCTCCAATGCATGACGTCCGGATCACACTCCCTTGTCTCCTCCCCACTGGTCCAAGGCTCAGGTGCCTCCTGGTGGCCAACCAGCCTTTTTGAATCAGAACCCTGTCCAGGCTCCTCCACATCCTCCAGAGCCGACTCATAGGGCCCCTTGCTGTCGGAGTCTGGTGGCAGCTCCAACGGCGCCTGCTGGGCCACAAACAGTTTCTCATGGAAAACAGTTTTGTGCTGATCTCCAGTTGTCTCAACATTAATGGCAGCCCTTAATATTCCAGGCACATTTTAAAAGTTTTTTTTAACCATATGGTACGTGAAATTTTGGATAGGCAGAGATTCAGAAAGTTGTTTGAATGAACTCTTGCCATACAGACCGCAGGGAGTTTCTCCCCAAAATGAAAAGAAGCATGCAAATGAAGACTCAATCATCCAGGCCAAAAGCACCTAAAGAACATCTAAATTATGGCAACTAGACCAAAGTTTATTAAAACAGATGTTTCTCTTTTTTAAAAAGTTTTTTTTATTATTTTAAAACAAACAAAAACATACATTAAAAATATCATCAGTTATATATCTATTTAGCATGTTGTTTGGTCACAAACGTTTGTGCATCACCACTTTCAATTGCATATAGAATCAGTAGTTATCAGCCCAATATACGTTAGTACATTGATTATCATTGTAAATCATATATTCAATTTACTCATAATTTCTTCCTTTTAAACATATATTCTAAAGAGTAAATTCATATATATGCTATCTGTTACATCATTGTAAATATATTTAAATAGTAACATATCTTTATGGTATCATCTATCTTATTTTAATATTTCTTGCAGTATATATAAAAAAATTCACCAACATATATTTGTATATCATTACTTTCAATTATGTGTAAAATCATACAATATCTATCAAGTGTATATAAACACATCTTTATCATTATATCTCATATAATCAACTAAAATTATTATTTCTTAATTTTAAACAAGATATTCTAAATATTCAATTCATATATAAATACCAATATTCCATTACTTTATTATAAATCTATAAAATCTATATATTCAATTCATATATATACCAACATTCCATTACATTGTTATAAATCTATAAAATCTATATAAAAGTAATATGTGTTTATAATATCTCCTATCACATTCTATTATTACAATTCAAGATTATGGTAATTGTATCCATTGATAAAACAAGTCCCAAATCTTATAAAATTGTTCATCCTCTTGTTCTCTGATTTCAAATGTCAATTTACTCATTTCAGCACATTCCATTGTTTTTCAAATAACTTCCTCCTGAGTTAGTATTTTCTCATTTTTCCAATTTTTTGTACATACAATTCTGGCTGCCGTTAAAATATTTACGATCAAATATTTCAAGTCTTTATTGTATGTATCTGCTATAATACCCAATAAAAGAGTCTCTGTTTTAAAGTCTATGCATTTCTGTGTCATTTTTTCCAACCACATGTGGATTTTAGTCCAATACTTTTTAGCTTCTGTGCAAGTCCACCACATGTGGTAGTATGATCCTGGTGTCTGATGACATTTCCAACATTTTTCTGATTTGTTTTTGGACATTCTTACTATTCTCGTTGGGGGAAGGTGCCACCTGTAAAACATCTTATACAAATTTTCCTTTTAAGCTATTGACCGTGTCATTTTATAATTCTGGGACCACAATTTCTCCCATTTCTCTAGTTCAATTCCATGTCCAAAATCCCCCCCCCCAGATATCATAGGTTCTTTAACTTGTTCTTCTTTTAACTTAACGTCTAGTAAATGTCCATATAGTTTTTTAATTACTTTTTCATAAGTACCTGTCAAAATTTCATCTAACTCAGTTTTTTTATCATAAACCTTCCATTTTGCAGTCTTTGAAATATCTAGCTTGTATTTGCACATATGAAAACCAATTCATTTCTATTCCTTCCTGTTTTAGCTCTTGCATAGATTTGAGTTTACCCTCTGCATTCAAAATTTCACCGTATCTAACCATTTGTCCCTTCTTGTATATTATTTGATAAGAAAAAGCTTCAATAGTTGATAGCCAGACTGGTATTTTTAAGTAATATTGTTTTTTTAATTCAATAACAAAGCTTCCCTTAAGTAATGTCTTCTGAAATAACCCTGTGTTTTAGTACCTTTATACCATCCCAACAATAAGTCATGTCCTTCTAGAGTCAATAATCTAGAATTCCTTAGTGTTATCCACTCCTTAACCCTCATCAAGCTAGTTACCTAAAACTGAGATGTTTCATTACTGATGTATCTATATAGGGAATATGCCCAGCCAAGAATCATGCACCACCCGGACTGGGATGTCTACCCCAGTGAGGGGAAACAGTAATGAGCATCGAGGTGTCAGGTGAAAGGTAGAGATAAAAAGAGCTAACCAGGGGTGGAACTGGCATAGGTGATAAGAACATGAGGGTGAATGTACCAATATAAAGGGTGCGACCAAAGGCCTCTTAAAAAGCAAGTAGGGAGGGATGGTTCCGGGGCGTTGAGATGATCTTGAAGATGTAGTCAGTGGCCTCTTAAAAGGCAAATTGGGAGGAGTTACGATATATGTCCGTGAAATGCAGGACTGTGTATCTAGGAAGGAAGGATAGAGGATTTCATGGGCTGGGCTAGGGCATGAGACCCCACTTGGAATGGGATAGTCATGGTTGCTAAGAATAGGTATCCTTACATAATGTGGTATTTTCAATTTTTTCCATATTCTTTAAATCCTTTCTCCATGGTGCCTTTTGTGTTTTGAAAGAGTAACACCATCTCCTTTGAAATTCCACCCATTTCTGCCTTATAAGATCTTTTTTTAAAGTTAAATTTTGCCCAACAGTCCAAGAACTATCTATTCAGTCCTTAAGTTGTCCTTCAAGGAGTGCACTAGTCCCAGTTCTTTATGTCCCATAAACAATCAGTTCTATTTAAATAGTCCCAGAAGTTATCAAAAGCCTCTTTGCATTCCTTTTACAAATTCAGTCTTCTAGTATAACATTCAAATGTCTCTAATTAAATAGCTTTCTCATTTTCATATTTGGGTCTCCAGAAGTCATGAAGATATAAGTATTCTTAGATTTGTAATTTTTTTTGTCAGCAGGTGGCACTCTCCACTTAAATTTCAGTTTACTAGTCGATCATCATTTGGTTATAAAACAATTATAGAAGCAGAATAAGTTTTGTAAGTAAATAATTCCAGCATTTTAAAATGCCTTCCCAGTACCATGACTTCCCAATTTAGGAGTCCAATTTTCTCTATGTTTCAAAATCTATTATTTTACTCTCCCGCTCCTGTACTTTCTTTGTTGCCACAGCTGTCCCTGCTTAATGGCTAAAGAAGGATCATGAAAGCAGAACAAGTTTTGTAAGTACATGATTCCAGCAGAAGAGCCAAGGTGGCGCAGTGGTTAAATGCAGCACTGCAGGCTACTTCAGCTGACTGCAGTTCTGCAGTTCGGCTGTTCAAATCTCACCGGCTCAGGGTTGACTCAGCCTTCCATCCTTCCAAGGTGGGTAAAATGAGGACCCAGATTGTTGTTGGGGGCAATATGCTGACTCTGTAAACCGCTTAGAGAGGGCTGAAAGCCCTATGAAGTGGTATATAAGTCTAACTGCTATTGCTACTACTATTGCTATTTTAAAATGCCTCCCCAGTACCACTTCTTCCAATTTAAAGGTTAGGGTCAAGGTTGAAGAGTCCAATTTTCTGTATCTTTCAAATTTTATTATTTTTCTTTCCCACATCCCTCACTCCTGGTCTGACAGTTTCTCAGAATGTTGGACACTGCTTTTACATATAGTTCTGAGCAAATAGTACTAAATTGTTCCTTGGGGTTAAATTTTTTAAAAATCCTCTCCCCCAGATCCAGTCATTTTTCACCTGCTTCGTTCCAGCACCAGTCTTAGATGGTCATCAGTTGTCACAGCTTTGTGGCAGTCCTCTTTAGATGCCTCTTCTTTTTGCCACAGCTGAGAGGGAAAATGAACCCTGGGGTTCCAGGAGAGCTGTAACTCTCCTCAACCTCACAGGGTGCCCCTCTTTGTTTCACCACCCCTCCAGAGTGACTTTGGCCCATCATGGAGCCCATGAACAGGAAGAATTCAGCACAGGAAATGGAGCTCCGTCCTCCTGTGTCTGAAAAATGCTACAATGTCAACCAGAAGTCCACTTTTGCTTTTGTCTTTTATTTCCCCCCTGATTTAATTCATTAGTCACTATTATTTCCATTGTTGTCTCCTCTTTGCCTTCTTTTACCTTCATTTCTTCTGTTGACTCCTCCCTTTAATGGGTAGCTTGGTCGTTACTCATCATCCCTCATATGGTATTTTCCATTTTGTCCATAATCTCCTTAAATCTTTTCTCCATGATGTCTTTTGTATTTTGAAAAAGTACATCCATCTCTTGCAGAATTCCACTCATTTCTCCTTATAAAATATCTTATTTTTGTTTTAGGAGATTCAACTTTTATGCAACAGTCCCAAAATTATTTATTCAGTCCCTAAATTCCCCTTCAGGGGGTATATTAGTCCCAAAGTTTGTCAAAAGCCTCTTTGCATCCCTTTTACATGATCAGTCTTCTTGCATGATATTCAGATGTCCATTTTATTAAATAGTTTCCTCATTCTATATTTTTGGGTCTCCAATAATCATGAAATAGCTAAAAAAAATCCAATATATTTAAGCGCACTAAATTTAAGTGTGCTGTGCAAGGTGCTGCGAGAGCAGTGGGATGGTATTTTCGCCAACCCAAATATAATTTAGTATCATTTCTTATTCCCTTACTTTCGCTAGTCTATCCTAGTTATGTTCCCCCCCTTTATTTCTCACTCTTGAATATATACTTATATATTTAATATTTCCTTTTCTGTTTTCCCCTTCTTCCTCCCCTTTTCCATTTAATAGTGCATCTTCTAGGTGCTTTATCTCCTCCCTACTTTCTTTTCTAGCTTGCTTTCTCTAGCCAATCATAAAATCTTCCCCACATCTTGAAATACTCCGATTCCTCTTTATCCTTTATTTTCATTGTCAACCTATTCATCTCTGCACAATCTAATATCTTTTTTATTATCTCTTTGGCTGTTGGTAGCTTAATTGATTTCCTATTTGGAGCGAAGACAGTTCTCGCTGCTGTAGTTATATGTATAATCAAATAAGTATCCTCTTAAAATTTTCTGGGATAATACATAGTAAAAACATCTCTGGTCTAAATTCTATTTCTTGTTGTAACATTTCCTTTATCCATACTCTTATTTTAGTCCAATATTTCCTTGCTTCTACACATGTCCACCATATATGATAGTATGAGTCTATTGCTTGTTGACATTTCCAACATTTCGCTGACTTGTCTTTAAACATCTTTGCTAGTTTTCGCAGTGACATGTGCCATCTGTAAAACATTTTGTATACGTTTTCTTTATGGGCTGTTGACATGGTTAATTTATAATTCTTTTCCCATAGTTGTTGCCATTTTTCTAGTTCAATCGTATGGCCAAAATTCTTTGTCCCAGTTAACATTGTATCTTTAACCACTTCTTCTGGCATAGTTCTTAACAGATAGCTATATAGTTCTTTGATTAGTCTTTCTTCTGTTCCCATAAGTATCTTATCCAACTCCGAACTTCCTAAGTTAAAATCATATTCCCTTTTATCTTTTTCATATCTTGCTTGTATTTGCAATTGTGAAAACCATCCTATAACAATCCCTTGTTTTTTAATTCTTGTTTTTGTTTTAGTTCCCCCCTTTGTGTTAAGATATCTTTGTATCTAATACTATTTTTCATACTACTAAAATGTTGATGTGTCAATGCTTCCATTGTTGAAAGCCACATTGGTATTTCTAAATAATGTTTCCCTTTCACTCTATCCCATATTGTTAATCCATTCCTAACATAATGTCTTTGAAAATAGTCTTGTCCTCTACTTTTATCATGCCACAAAAAAGCATGCCAACCCAATTGCAAATCATGACCCTCCAGTGTCAATAATCTTGTATTTCTCAATAAAATCCATTCTTTCATCCAAGCTAGTCCCGCTGCTTGATAGTACAATTCCCAGTTTGGTAATCCAAATCCACCTTGAATCCTTGCATCTTGCAACATTTTTATATTAATTCTTGCTTTTTTTCCCCTGCCATATATATTTCACAACTATTTTATTCATACTTTCAAAGATTTTTTCTCTAGTTTTTTTAAATAATTTTTTTAATTTTTAATTTAAAACAAATACATCATCCTTCTTTACATGCTATACATGCTATAGAAAGTGTATCAGTTGGTTACAAAAAAAATTCCATGCATCTCTTCCATAGTCAACAAACATAGTTCATATTAACTTAAGTATTTTATCTCAAATATTTATACATGTCGCCATCATTATATCTCCATTTTCATTTGACTATAATTGTTTAAATGTCCTTCATCATAAAATATACCAAATACATAATCACCTACTGGCCTTTCAATTACTATTTCTGAAATCCTCCACTAACACTAAATCCTTACGTTCTAGCTAAACATCCATAATATTTAATAACAAAGTTTTCTAATCCTCCTTTCCAAATCACTGTTTAAAGTTTACATTCAGTTTCCTTATGTTATACTCATATCTATATATGCATTGTTATTCTTATCTCTCCTTTATTTGATTATATACTGTATCATAACATTTCCCCCCTAATAATCAAAACTTTAATTGTATCTAACTTAGTTGTTTTTATTATTATTATGTGGTTAATCTTTAGTGAGATTCACAGCCTTTGGGGCTGCTTGGTAGCTCAACAGCTCAAGTCCTAACCAAGGACCTAGGAACTATTAAGGTAACATCGGAGGATATAAGCTGTTCCAAGTAGGGTGGTGTTTTTGTAGAATAAGAATGTTCAAGTCTGATCAATTTAAAATTTCCAAATAATGAGGTAGTCCTTTGGGTATTGCTCCAAGGGCTCCAATTACAATCGGGACAACACACAATTTCTTTTTCCATAGTCGCTCAACTTCAATTTGCAAGTCCTGGTACTTTGTGATTTTTTCTTACTGTTTATCTTCAATTCGTGCATCTCCAGGTATTGCAATGTCAATGAACCATGCTTTTTTCTTTTCAACTATTGTTATGTCAGGTGTGTTGTGGGCCAAGTGCCTGTCAGTCTGAATTCTGAAGTCCCACAAGATCTTGACTTTCTCATTCTCTAAAACCTTCTGAACCTGATGTTCCCAGTGGTTTTTGCTGTACTCAAATCCAAACTTTTGGCAGAATTTTCAGTGAATGATTGTAGCAACATGGTCGTGGCATTGTAGGTAGTCAGTTTGTGAAATTTTGCTTCACCCACTGATCAAGTGGTCGACTGTCTCGTCTATCTCATTACAGAGGCGACATTTGCTGTTGAATTTTTGCTTTCATGCAGTTTGTGGCTAAGGCTTGTTGTTGTTGTTGTTGTTGTTGTTGTTGTTATCCATTATGTATAATCCAAAGGGATTGCTAATCTTCCTTACATGGGTACCATTCAATATTCATATCCAATTATACTCATCATAATACTACACATTGTATACATTAGTAACATTATCAGTTATTTATTTAAGCTATATCTATTATCAATAAATTTCATTAGATTTAACTAGTTTTAAATTATATTCTTCCAACTATCAACCTGTATTTTTCCAATAACAATTTCATATCCTCTGCCATCTGCCAATCCTCTAATATCTTCTTGATCAGATTTGTATGGACCTCTCTTAGCAACTCCTTGCTTGTAAGATCTCTCATATAATCTTGATGCCCTCTTTCTGTTTCCTTATTCAGTTTGTCTTTGATTGTCAGCAGTATTATCAATACTTTTGCTAGTAGAATTTCTTTCTTTGAGTCTATAGATTCTTTAATTTTTTCTTCTTCTATATCCTGCCTGCTGGAATAGATTTCCTCTCCATTTGCTTCCTCTTTCAATATTCCATTCTTTCCATTTTCAGGAGCAAACCAATTACCATCAATATCAGCAGGTTTAATCTCTTTATATTCGTTTTCCATTTTGGTTTTTTGAATTTCAATCATGCAATGCAAACTTGAGAACTCTTTTTTCCTTTGAAGTTGTGCAATTCTAACAAACACAGCTGCTCTAACTTGGAAAGTTAAAGCATAGGTTCACAGAGGATGTTGTTTCCACTTCAAAGGGCCATCTTTGTGCTTCCCCCCTTATCACCCTTTGTAGCCAAGCAATAAAATCCCGTGGTGCCAAGTCAAAAACAATCTGTGAAAGAGCAAATACCTCCCAGCCTCCGAGCAGCGGTAACATTGTTAAAAAGTTTCTTTTTGTATCTTTTTTTGTATTTCAAGTTAGAAAAAGGAGTCCAATCTTTAAATGAATTAGAAAAATACCCACAGCAATGAAAGAGGAAAACTTTAGCCTATAGATTACAGAGAATCATAAAAAGAAGGTAGAAGAAGAAAACTTCATCCATCCATTTCAAGAGGCTTGCATAAATTCCATCCATGAAGATAGCATTTAAAAAGTAAGATAACCACTGTCCACAACCATTCCAAATTTTATTCCGCCGCTTGACTCTTTTATTCTTCAATTTAAATTAATTTTAAAGTTTTTATAGACAGTTTCTTTTTAAAATAGTAAAAGTTCCTTACCAGCTGGAAACACTTCCTCTTTCCGTATCCTTCCGATTTGGAGCCACCCCAACTTTGTCAGTCTTGGCTGGATTTTTACCCCCAGCTTGAAGAACCTCTCTTGCTTCTTTCAGGAACTTTGCGATATCCCTGAGATCAGCAAGACATATTCTACCTGTTCACCGTCTCTTTGGGACGGTTTAGGTCCATTTGGACCACCCAGAGGCAAAAGAATTGGCTGCAGTCTCAGAGCATCGAGACCGCACTACCATATCACTGTGACCTTGGTTCCTCCTCATCTTCTCTAGTTTTATTAGTATTGTTTGGAATAGGTATAACAATCTTGGTAATATATTCATCTTTACTACTGCTATTCTTCCAATCAATGATAATTGTAGGTTTTTCCATCTTTCCAAATCTATTTCTATTTGTTTTCTCACCTTATAATAGTTATCCTTCTTTAATGTTTCACACCTTGATGTCACTTGAATATCCAAATATTTCACTTTTTTCACCACCTGTCCAGTTTCCCCATCAACTCTATTTTCTGTTTTTTTTTGCCAAATTTTTCAGCAGAATTTTTGTTTTATCTTTATTAATCTTCAAGCCCGCTACTTCTCCATATTCTTCTATTATTTTAACTAATTTTAGCCCTTTTTCTTTTGGATCCTCCATAATAAACACCAAGTTGTCCGCAAATGCTTGTAATTTATACTCTTCTTTCTTGACCCTCATACCTTTTACCTCTTTATTTTATCATATTTCTTTATTCAAAATCTCTAGTGTCAGTATAAATAATAATGGCCATAGTGGACATCCTTGTCTAGTTCCCTTCGTAATCACTATCTTTCCTGTCATATCACCATTTACCGTTACCTTTGCCAATTGGTTATTCTATATCATTTAAATCATATTTATGAATCCCTCACCAAATCCCATCATTTGAAGTTGCATTATCATGAATTGCCAGTTCACATTAACAAAGGCTTTTGAGCATCCAGAAACAACAATGCCATTTGCTTTTCTGAGTGGGCTTCATAGTACTCTAGCATGTTCAATACAATTAGCATATTGTCTCTGATCTTGGGGAGAAATCAAAGGCTTTGCAGATAAATTGCATCTATTGCTTTACCCCGGTCAAGTTGTGTGGTCCAAATGTTTCTACAGTGTAGGAGTTGCAAATTACAGGACAATTTTTTCCTGAAACCAAACTGCTTGTTAGAAAGCAGGTTGTTTGTCTCTAAGTAGAAGGTGATGGATTGTTTTACAATTGATTCCATGACTTCACAGGTGACACAACACCAGTGGTGGGTTTCTACCGGTTCGCACTGGCTCGGGAGAACCAGATGGTGAAATTTACCGATCCGGTGAGAGGAGGTTCGACTGGTGGACCCAGAAGTAACTTCCAGAACACCTGCCCCAGCCCTGTCCCTTGCTTGCTCACCCCCGCCCATCCGGAAGCAGCTCCATCACTCGCTCCCCCTGCCTGTCCGCACTATTCTAGTCCAATTCGGTGTCAAGTCCCATACCTGGGAGTGGAGGTGGTGAACAGAGAAGCATGGAGAGGTCCAGCAGCACAATCCACCAGATAGCAGTGGCAAGCTCAGGAGTTTTCTCCTGGATTCCTCTCTGTCCTACCTCCTCCGATCTCCCAAAGTTCTTTTCCCAGAGTGTGATAGCTTTTTACTGGATTCCCCTCTGTCCTGCCTTTTCATATCTCCCAAAGTTCTTTCCCCAGCATGTGATAGCTTTCTACTGGATTTCCCTTTGTTCTGCCTCCTCCGACCTCCCAAAGTTCTTTCCCCAGATTGCGATAGTTTTCTACTGGATTCCCCTCTGTCCTGCCTCCTCCGACCTCCCAAAGGTCTTTCCCTATTGTGTGATAGCTTTGTCCTGGATTCCCCTCTGTCTTGCCGCCTCCGATCTCCCAAAGTTCTTTCCCCAGCGTGTGATAGCTTTCTACTGGATTCCCCTCTGTCCTGCCTTCTCCGATCTCCCTAATTTCGGCCCTTAATCCTCTAGTTGTCTATTTTTGGAAGGTTTTTCCCCTCTCTTACCCCCCCCTTCATAGGAGTCCCAAAATTTTTTGCCACATGGCTTGGGGGTGGTGATCATGTGACTGAGCGTGCATGAGAGATGTCAAGTTGTCCACACCCGCCCGGTCACATGACTGCCAAGCCACGCCCACAAAATAGGCCACACCCACAGAATAGGTTCTAAAAAAATTTGAAACCCACCACTGCACAATATGATGAGATTGATTCTACTAGGCTGGTATTTCCCTTTTTGAAGACAGGTATGACAGTGGCTAATGACCATAGGTCAGGCAAGGAGCTGGTTTGAAAGATATCTCATAGATTGTGCTTAGGGATTCAGCAATGGCAGTGGAAAGCTTTTTAAAGAAGTAGGCACATCAGGGCCAATAGATAGAGATGGCTTTATGTTGCATAGTGCCGTTTCAATGTTCTCTACTGTAAAATCAATATGTAGCAGACCATTGCAATTAGTTGTGGTATGACTAGGAAATGCAGGGCAGAATCCATTGCTGTTGACAAAGACTGAACTGAAGAACTGTTAAAGAAGTTGGCCTTAACAGCTTCAGTGTTACAGTCTTCGCTATTAGGCCCTTTTAGGGGAGGGATATTTTTTGAGTCTTTAAGTTTGGTATTTACGAAATTATAGAAGGCTTGGGTGGATTTCAAGTGTAACAGCTCTTCCTCTTATTTGCAATAGTAATTGGTGCATTCTGTCTTTATCTGGCAGCATAAGGCTTTTTAAAGTTTTTAAAGTTAGTTACGTGGCAAGATTTGGTTCTCACCAAAGAGATTTTTATTTTGGATTGAAGCTTTCCTATTGTTATGGGTAATTTGTTTTTTTGGCTTTGGAGGTTATTAATGGTACATGTAGTTTAATGACTATTGATTTCAAGCAAAAAAGCGTTATAATATTCTTTGGCAGTATTACAGCTAGTAAACAGAAGGTGCCAATCAAGAGATGTGAAGTCGGCAGTTATGAGATCATAGTTAGCTTTTTAAAAGTTATAATTTGATGTCCCATCATTATGCGTGACCCGACAAATGCGCGAACGTCAAAAGCGTGCCGACAAAACCGCGGCGCTAAAACTGTGATGTCAAAAGCGTGCCGACAACAGCGCGCCGACAACAGCGCGCTGACAGAAGCGCGATTTAAGTTAAGGTAAGGTTTAGGGTTAGGTTTAGGGTTAGATTTAGGGTTAGGTTTAGGGTTAGGTTTAGGGTTAGGTTTAGGGTTAGGTTTAGGGTTAGGTTTAGGGTTAGGGTTAGGTTTAGGTTTAGGGTTAGGTTTAGGGTTAGGTTTAGGGTTAGGTTACAGCGCGCTTCTGTCGGCGCGCTTCTGTCGGCGTGCTTCAGCGCTCATTCGTCGGCGCGGTTTTGTCAGCGCGGTTTTGTCACCGCGGTTTAGTCAGGTGCGCTTTTGTCGTTCGCGCATTTGTGGTGGAACCATCATTATGACCCTCTTTGCAAGGATGTAAATTGGGACAAAAAAAATCATGCTGTAGTCACTGATGGAAAAAGGCTTTTTAACTAGTAGACCATAAATTGAGTTTAAACTATTGCAGAAGATAAGATCTAGGCAGTTGTTGAGACTAGTGTTGTTCGTTACCAATTGATCCAGCCCCAGAGTTGTAAAAGCATTGTACAGGGTTGCATGTATAGGTTCAGTTGCACATTCATTTAGGGTCCAATTAATAAGAGATAAATTGAGGTCACCAAGAAAGACAAGGAGGCTGCCCATGTTAGTAATGCAGTTAGCTTGTTTGTATGACTTGAATTCTAGAGATCCAGCGAGCATGGCCAGGAACAATTTTGGGAAATAAATTTCAACAGTATTTGGAATACTGTGGTAATTCCCTTTTCTATTCTAACAACCTTGTCCTTAGGAATTTCAGAGCATTTTAATGTTTCCTATGCAACCGGTTGTGGTAATCTGGGCTGCAGCAAAACCTATACCTGGGAAAGCATACACAGAGAGAGCTCCCTTCCACTCCACTCACCCATCTGCTGCTGGCCACGTTCTGGCTTGCCTGCTCTCCCTGCATTTTCCCAGCATCTCTGCCTTCTTCCTCTGAGAGCCATGGTAGCAGGGAAAGGGAGGCTTCTTTGCCAGCCTCCCAGCTGGCAAAACAAAATTTTTCACCAACCGGAAGGGATGTGTTTGTGAGAGAGAGAGTGGGGGAGAGAGAAAGGAAGAGAAAGAGTAAGGAAGAAAGAAAGAGAAAGAAAGATAGAGGGAGAGACATTTCAATGTTTCTTCACCCAATGTTTCCTTGCATGCTAGATTTCAATGTTTCTTCACCCAGATGTAAGTCAGGCCAGAATTTGTTGTGATCTGAAATATAGACACCAAAGTTTCTAGTGATTTAGATTCTGCAAATTTAAGGTTGAGTAGAAAATACTTTAACTGAGCTGTGAAGAAAAAATATTAAAATTTAATCAGGAAAAGCTCTAAGTTATGTTTAAAGTAGTAAATTCGTTGAACTGAAATCAATTTGGACTTAATCCTGAAAATCCATGGAAACCTGATTAAGTTTGAATCCAACCCTGGAAATAAGAGGAAACTTTCTTATGATGAAAATGGAGAATGTATCTCTGTTACTATGTTGACATCTATGTAGAGTAATTAGGTTAATGAAATGCAACCAATAGTATCTTCAGTTTCACACACCTTTTCAGAACTAATTCTTTTCTAGATCATGTTGGCAGGAGCTGACTGCAATATGCTATAGCAATATATCATATATTGTACTAGAATAATTTAGCTAGAAAATTAAACCCAGTAGTGTTTTTAAGAAAATTAAATCAAATGCTTACTGGCAAGATTTCTGATAAATATTTAAAGAATATTTCTTTTTTTTTGTTATAATTTTTATTTTAGTTTTATATATACATCAACATCAATATATGAACAGTGTGTCATCTGGGTATCATTCATTTTGATACAAATAATAATAATATCAATAATGTTGGTTACATTGATTAAGCTTATAAACTCTTAGTATTAATACTATTTGTGTTAAGATATAAACCTTCATTATTAATTATTCAATATTTCAATGTATTATTGTAATGCCAATTACAACATTGTTTAAGCATGCATAATAATACTATCTTTCAACCTCTAATCTTTCCATTTAATTATTTAATTTATTCTATTTAATCAGGGCATCCTTACTAATCCTAGTATAGTATATATATTGTATTAAAATCTAATCCCCTTACTCCATCCTGTCAACAATCACCATATTACTTAAACATATCTATTAACTCCATCTTCCAACCTCTAATTTTCCATTTATTTATTACTTTTATAATATGTGTATCTTTATTTCTACTTCTTTCTTTTCTTTTTCTTTCTTTTTCTTTTCTTTTTTTCCCCCCTTTATTTGTATGCCGCCCTTTTCCCTGGGGGGACTCAGGGCGGCTCACAGTTCAAAAAAGGGGAGGGGGGAAGGACAAACAATGTTCCAACATGAAGACAATACAACATATTAAAAAGAAAACACAACAGTCACACAATTCGAGTGGGGTTAGAATCTTAACCCCAGGCCAGCCGGGACAGCCAGATCTTTAAAGCGGTGCGGAAGGATTGGAGGGTGGTGAGGGTCCGAATCTCCACGGGGAGTTCGTTCCAGAGGGTCGGAGCAGCCACCGAGAAGGCTCTCCTCCGGGTAGTTGCCAGTCTACACTGGCTGGATGATGGAATTCGGAGGAGGCCTAATCTATGCGATCGTATCGGTCTAGTGGAGGTAATTGGCAGTAGGCGGTCTCTCAAGTACCCAGGTCCAATACCATGAAGGGCTTTGTAGGTGATAAGTAGCACCTTGAAGCGCACCCGGAGATCAACAGGCAGCCAGTGCAGCTCGCGGAGGATAGGTGTTACGTGGGTGAAGCGAGGTGCACCCACGATCGCTCGCGCGGCCGCATTCTGGACTAGCTGAAGTCGCCGAATGCTCTTCAAGGGCAGCCCCATGTAGAGCACATTGCAGTATTCCAGCCTAGAGGTCACAAGGGCACGAGTGACTGTTGTGAGGGCCTTCCGGTTCAGGTAGGGATGCAACTGGTGCACCAGGCGAACCTGGGCAAATGCCCCCCTGGTCACAGTTGACAAATGATATTCAAAGGTCAGCTGTGGGTCCAGGTGGACTCCCAAGTTGCGAACCCTGTCTGAGGGGCATACAATTTGACCCCCCAGCCTGAGAGATGGAACACTTGGCCAATTCGTGGGAGGGAAACACAGCAGCCACTCGGTCTTTTCTGGATTGAGCACAAGTTTGTTGACCCCCATCCAGTCTTTAACAGCCTCAAGACCCTGGCTCATCACATCCATCGCTTCGTTGAGTTGGCACGGGGCGGACAGATACAACTGAGTATCGTCCGCATACTGGTGGTATTTTATCCCATGCCGTCGAATGATCTCACCCAGCGGTTTCATGTAGATGTTGAAAAGAAGGGGGGACAGGACCGAACCCTGCGGCACCCCAGGGGTCGATCTCTGCCCCGCAACTAACACCGACTGCGACCTGTCCGAGAGGTAAGAGGAGAACCACTGTAAAACAGCGCCTCCCACCCCCACCTCCCGCAGTCATCGCAGAAGGATACCATGGTCAAGGAGCACCAGAAGCAGAAGGAGAGGTCAAGGAGCACCAGGATGGAGGCATGGCCTCCATCCCTGGCTCTCCAGAGATCATCGGTCAACGTGACCAAAGCGGTTTCTGTGCTGCAGCCAGGTCTGAAGCCTGACTGGAACGGATCGAGATAACTTCTATTCTAACTTTTAATCAGGCCCCCATTATATTAAAGATAGAAGGAAAAAAAACAGGAAAAATAATTTCCTTTCTATCTATTATCTCTTGCCCATTTTAATATTTCAATTCTTATTTGTTTTTTTGGCATACCATCCATACTCTTCTCTTAGATCTTTGTCTTTATCTACCTCTGCATTTTTACTGTTTAGTCTAAGTATTCCTCCCATCTCTTTCCTCTTATGCTGCCAAGACTCCAGGGTATCTACCTATCTCTTTTTCAATGGTATCTTCCAATTCCATTTTTAAATCTCTTAAAATACTTTCCACCTGATTTGTTTCATTAATCATTGTAGTCTTTATTATCTTCTCTTCTTGTTTCACTTGTTTTATCTGTTCTGTCTTTTCCTCCATCCTTTCCATTGTC
The DNA here is from genome assembly GCF_009769535.1 of Thamnophis elegans. Lineage (NCBI taxonomy): Eukaryota > Metazoa > Chordata > Lepidosauria > Squamata > Natricidae > Thamnophis > Thamnophis elegans. The sequence goes on along the minus strand of NC_045551.1, from coordinate 16,501,641 downwards.
TCCTCCCTCTCCTAGATATCTTGGTCTTTATTCATTGTCCCTTGTAGAACATTTTCTATTTCCATCTATGCATTGCAGTGGTGGGTTTCCATTTTTTTAGTACTGGTTTGCTTGTGCATGTGACACTTCTGTACATGCACAGAAGCTTCTGCACATGTACAGAAGCATCCATGCAGGTGGGTGGTGCCTCCCACCACCACCACTACTGGTTTGCCTGATCCGGGCCAAACTGGAGCAACTCACCTGTGATGCATTGCATTTAATTGTTTATCTCCCTAAAGTTCTTTGTCATAGAGTCTTTAATGCTTTTGAACATCAACAATATTTCTTTTGAACTTCCACTCATTTCCCCCATATGAACATCTCGTCTTATTTTAATAAGCTCCACTTTTACTCAATAGTTCAACAACCATATGTTCAGGCTTAATTTTGCTCCTCAAAGAATACTATAGTCACAGGTTTTTTTAATATCCCAGGGTTATTCAATCAGTCATTCAAATAGTCCAGGAAGCTCTCCAAATATTTCCTTATGTCCCCTCTATAAGTTTAATCATATACCTTAGCATTCAAAAATTGCTTTACTTAGGTATCTTCCTTGTTCTCACCATTGAACCTCACATAGTCATAAGGTAGATAAGTATAGACCAGTAAATGTCACCACAGTTCTCCAAATAAATGTTTATTTTTCTAATCAAAATTTTTCCCAGGGTTGTAGAGTATGATATATTTTCCTTCATCAGTAGATGGCGGTCTCAGCTTAGGTTTCAGCATTGAATCAGTTCTAACAGCTATTAAATCCAGTTTAAATCCAATTTATAAAAGCAAAGTCAATTATTAAAATAGATAGATCCAGCATTATAAAATGTTTTTTTTTTTCAAAACAATGGACACCCAATTTAGCCATCCAATTTTCTGTGCTTTGAAATGTTTAACTTTTCCTTTCTTAGTTTTTTTCTTTTGGGTCTGTGGTTTTTCTCTATGTGATTACCGTATTTTTCAGAGTATGCCTTGGAGTATAAGACGCACCAAGGTTTTGAAGAGGCAATTTTTTTAAAATGTAGGTAGGTAGCGGGATAGAGAGGGAGAGAAAGTGAGATAAATACAGTAGGTAGGTAGAGAGAGAGTAGTTAGGTAGTTCGGTAGGTAGGTAGATAAGGGGGGGAGAGAGAGGAAGAAATAGAGAGAGAGAGAAATATAGTAGGTAGGTAGGTAGGTAGGTAGGGAGAGAGAGAGAAGGTGTAGGTAGGTAGGTAGAGGCATAGAATAGAAAGAGAGCAAGAGAAATACAGTAGATAGGTAGGTAGAGGGAGAGAGAGTGTGTAGGTAGGGAGAGAGAGAGTAGGTAGGTAGGTAGATAGAGGGAGAGAGAGAGAGAGAGAGAAATACAGTAGGTAGGTAGGTAGGTAGGGAAAGAGAGAGAGTAGATAGGTAGGTAGATGTTTCCAGGTGTATTTATCCATGTGCTGAAGAAAGAAATCACTGACAATCTGCAGCACCTAAGACTTGTTTCTGCTGGCACAGCACTTGATCAATCTAATTCTCATCAATCACTCTAACTAAAGAGCTTTCCGAAAGGGAAAAAAAGTTTTTACACTCTGCAAGTCTCCCAAAAATGGCCTGTTTTTCATGAAAATTGCACCTTTAAAAAAAAATTACATGCATAGCCTTATGGAGGCTTATAGAGTGCTGCTGGGGGTTGGGGATGGCAAAAAACGCCTGTCTTTTGCTCATTTCTGCCCTTTCAGCCTCCAGGAGCTCTCTGAAAGCCTCCATAAGGGTATGCATGGCCATTTTTGTGAAGGGGCGGGGCTTTGGGAGGCAAAAAATGCTGTATTTGATGTATAAGATCCACCCAGATTCTCAGCATCTTTTTTGAGGAAAAAAGGTGCGTCTTATACTCTGAAAAATACGGTATTTGCCACTTTAATAAATACTTTGGAGTCTCTTTTGGATTTTTTTTCTCTCTTTTCTTTTTAATGTTAGATTTTGAGTAAAAAAGGAATCTTCTCACCCAAACCCATTTACTGGTCATTTACACCACTCCTACACTTTCTTTGTTGCCTTGGCTGTCCCAGCTTCACAACAGCCACTTTTGGCTGCCACTTCTCTTTCTTGTGAAGGATATGGGGGGAACCTCTGGAACAAGCGGGAGAGATTGACTCTCTGCGACCTACCAGGGTGCCCGTCTTTTCTTCACCACCCCTCCAGTGTGGCTTTAGATCCTTTAGGAGCCCTGTAACATGGAGAACTCAGTGTATGTGCTCCCGCTACCAAACCAGTAGTGAAGAAAATAGAATACCATTTCTGAGTCCATCCACACCTTCTGCTGCCTGAAATGGTTGCCTCATTCTTCCTAATGGTAAGTCTTAGATCTAACTATCTATATGCAGAATGGAAAAATGGGAACAAATTGTAGTCACTAGAAATAAAACTGAAAAAATTCTAAGACACAAAAATGGGACTCTCACTTTTTTTGAGTTGTAACTTGTAATGCTTGCCTGTTACAAATTTAAACTGTACAAATTTATTTCTGCTTATCTTGATGAGAATTTGAAAAATTGTCAATAATCTTCCACAAATAAAATCTGAAGATGTTTTAATTCTTATGAAGAAGTACAGATTATTTTTTGTTTCAAATATAACAAAACCTCCAGTGATATTTTTCCAAATGAAATCAAAGTGGCTAAATAGGATAGCATAAAAATAGGTGTTTATTTTTTTCCTTTTAAAATTTGGACTTAGTTAATTTAAATGGGAATAAAGCTTTGTACTATAAATTTCATTAAAAGGGTGGCTTTTGAAGAGAATTTTTTCATACCACACATTTACAATCCATGTGATATAGGTGTACCAGCAGAAATTCATTTTTAAAATGGATTGAGAGGCAATTTAAAGAAATAAAAAAAACAAGGAATGATGTGTAGATGCTAAACCAGCCTTGAATATTTAAAGAACTATTTATGTTTAATATCAGAAAACCTACTGTTTATTTCCTATTTATAGAAAGAGAATGGAAATATTTGTAACTAGTCTTTTGTTACTTGAACTTCTTTTGTACTTTAAAAAAATGTATCACCAGCTTGATAATGCAACATCTGCATCATACTTCTAGCTGTTTTCCGCTTGAAAGTAACTTATTTTATTTAACCTAATTTTGACTTTTTACATCCCAAAGACATAGGTCCCCCAAGTTGGTGTATAAATATGAATATACCATATTTTTTGGAGTATAAGATGCACCTTTTTCCCTTCTAAAAGAGGATAAAAATTTGGGCGTGTCTTATACACCAAATGTAGCCCCACCCACCCACCAGCCCGCACCCTTTGGCCTCTGCTCCCAGCAATTTACCAATTTACCTGTAACAAACAGGGCTTGCGGAGGCTTCAATAAGCTATAGCAATCCCTGTAGCCTCTAAAGCTGATGATCGGAAGAAATTGAAATGAAACTAGTTGTTTGCTCCACTTGGCAAATTGCTGGGAGGCAGATTTTTTTTTCTTGTGCTAATCAGGCTATTTGTTGCAAGGAGATAAGTCAACTAATGCCTATAGAATGTTCAAATTATTAGACTTATTTTTTAAAGTCTGCTTTATTATTGTTCTAGACAACTTAACAAAATGAAGAAGCTTTTTAAAATAAATGCTTGATCCAAAGAGGTCCGGTGCTATTGTTTTTAAAAGTGCTATTCTTTTAGATAGCAGTGACTAACTATACTTCCAGAAAGCACATTTTAACAGCATCTGTACAAGTATAGTCTGAAATATAACACTACAAAGAGTGAATGTTGTCTGTACTGTTTGTTGCAAGGAGGCAAATTACTGGGAGTCAGAGGCAGATATTTTTCCCTTGTTTTCCTCCCCAAAATCTAGGTGTGTCTTATACTCCGGAGTGTCTTATACTCCAAAAAATATGGTACATATTGATTAATACAACAAACCTCAATGGACTTTTCTTCTTCCTTTTTAAGAAATGCCAATGTAGAGTATATGCTGCCAAATGTCTGCTAGGACAAATATATTTTAACACAATAATTTTTTGGTTGCTACAAAATCAAGAGAAAACCAAGTTGATTGCCTTTGGGAGGTTTTATGTAATTCAAATGCAATGAATTCAAAACCTGTCATTCTTGTGTTTTCATCAAAATATACTAATATTGGTAAATGGAACTTTATCCAAGGGTTGATTATCAATTTAAGATTAATAGGCAGTTTTTTATGAGAAAAGAGTGAAGAACATCAATTTTTCTGCTTGCAAATGACTGGGTCAACTCAACATTCTAAACTAGATCTTGTCTAGTGGTAGTAGAGTCCAAAATTCTAGAAATGTAGGTCCAAATTTCTGAGCTTGACTTTTTAGAATATCCAACAGTAGCTGATGGATTCTGAGCATTTAAACATTTGGAAAGTATAAGTTAGGAGAATGCTTCACTAAACAAGGGCTTCATTAAGCATACATTATTAAATAACCAAATTCAAACTAATCATAATATGGCTTGATGTGTTTTGTTAATCCAGCCTGTATGTGTGAGAGAGACTCCAAATTAGTTTCTCTAGACTAATATATTAAGAATAAATAGAATAATAAATGTCCACCACTGAATGGGCTGAGCCAGAATTTATTGTTATCTAACATGAAAAAAGGTCAAATATGTTAACAGGATATACAATAATATCTAATTATTCTAACAATGTTTCCTTTCATAATTCATGGAAACCGTTCCAGTGGTGATGTCATGGTGGAGCGGTGCAAAGGAATGGTGGCTCTGTTCCCTTTGCCTGAGTTTTTCACCCGAAGACTCTTAAAAACATCAATGTTAATCCCCAAGGGATCAACACGATAGAGGGGAAGCTCTGAGGACGTCATGGAGATAGGCATGCAAACAAATGCAAGAAACCCCTTGAAACCAACAGGAAAGAAGCCAGATTTTCTGGCCAGTTCAGAGCCATGACAAGTGCAGATGAAGAAGGGAATATTGAGATGCAACATGACAATATCAGGGAAAGAAACAACAACTAAAAGACAGTAAAAGAGATATTTTTCAAAAGCGCTAGCTGTAAAATTGTGGCTCTAAAGAGTCAGGCAGGAATTCCACCTAAAGCAGTGATAAAGAGATTGGAGCGTTTGATAATTTCCTTTGACTGCTGACAGTTCTGGGAGGAGAAGACAGAAGAGTAAGGGGAAAACTCCAGATTTATACTTATATTACTTACATTGGAAATAGGCTGGGATTGTGACTAAGAGCCGAGGTGGCGCAGTGGTTAAATGCAGCACTGCAGGCTACTGCTAGATCAGCAGTTCAGCGGTTCAAATCTCACCGGCTCAGGGTTGACTCAGCCTTCCATTCTTCCGAGGTGGGTAAAATGAGGACCCAGATTGTTGGGGGCAATATGCTGACTCTCTGTAAACCGCTTAGAGAGGGCTGAAAGCCCTATGAAGCGGTATATAAGTCTACTGCTAAGTCTACTGCTATTGCTAAGATGGATTGAGGATTTAAAAAAAACTTTGTAGACTGTATGATTGGATAAAATGTATAAACTTTTGGAAAAATTGAAATTTCAAATGTCAGAAAGAACAAATGTCAGAAAGAACAAGTGCACCATCTAGAGACCTGAGGAGTTATAAACTGAGTAAAGAGACTATATAAAGTGGCTGATGCAATATTTATAATAATTATAATGTACAAGAAAAGACTTTAGGAGATTTGGTGGCTGAAACAAGAAAGAGAAAAAAGAAAGAAACTTAATGGACTTTAAGTTTCATAAAGTCCATTTCAAAAAGTATAGTAAAGTATAAAAAGTATAAAATAGACAGTAAACAATCACGGGTGAGATTTCTGTTTAAAAAAGAGTTGGTTATGAACTTTGAATGCAGAATTAGATATCCAGGTATGTTGAATTGAATTGCTGATATATTTAAAAATTTAAAGATTGTATTTGATTGACTATAGGGAATAGAAAGAACTGAAAATAATTATTTAATGCACAGGTGATTAAGCTATTTAATTAATTCACATTTATTTAATGTATATTTATATATTAACTTGTATATCTATCCATCTATATATCTATCTATATACCTGGTATATGGAAGCAGTTAGCTTCCTCCCATAATTGGGGCTTACCAGGGGTTGTTACACTAAATATATACCTTCCCTGGCTTCAGCTGATAAGGAGGAGACCTGTGGCTTAATGGCTAAGACGTTTGCCTAAGATGCAATACAGCACAGGTTCGAATCCCAGTAAGGGTATGGCTAGCTGATGAGAGCTAAATAGCTTGAAATAGATCTATACTAGTCTCCCTTTATTTATTTATCAGCACAAATAACACACACACACACACACACACACACACACACACACACACACACATATATATATATATATATATATATATATATATACATTGATAATACATTAGAAAGATATTACAATTATATTAACTTAATTTAATCAACCTAATTAATCTATTATATTAATTTACATAGTTATATAAATATTTAAGGTATTATTAGTACTATAGTGAACAACTGATAAATAATAAAATAAAACCTGAACTGGAAAGGGGGAGGAACAGAAAAAGTGAGAAGAGGAGACTTAAAGGAAAAATCTTAAATGTTTAAATATCTGAATTAGTATATGCTATTTTGAAAAAACATTATATGTGCAGTGAAGATGACGAGCACAACTATTACCAAAATAAATAAGAAAGCATTATCAAACCCTGCATCTACAGCCTCATCACCTTCACAGCAAAAGTCAATAGAGAACATGTTAGGTACAATGAAAGCAAGCTCAAAGTTAAATTATAGAGTATGCAAACGACATTACACATGATACAATAATCCAGCCTCGAGGTGACAAGGGCATGAGTGACCATTAGAAGTGCATCCCGATCCAAATAGGGCCGCAATTGGTGCACTAGGCGAACTTGGGCAAAATGGATGCCCAAGAATGGATGATAAAATAGGAAATATTCAAAATGAAATTATTAAGAATGAACAAAAAATTCAAATGGTAAAAAGGAAAATGGAAACAATAGAACAGAAATTTACTATGGAAAACAAGGACTTAGAGGAAATTATTATCTTTCTTGAGATGGAAAAAGCAGCATTTTTTTAAAGGTTAGCTCTTTCACAAGCCCCATTAGTCTGTGGGTGGTGGGTGGGTGGAGCCTATTAATTTCAGGAATTCTTTCCAAAAGGAGGTGGTGAATTGGACCCCCCCCGTCTCAAATAATGCATTCAGAAATTCCATGTAACCTATACACATGTAAAATAAACAATTTAGCCAACGACTTTGCTGATGGGATCTTGGAACAAGGTACAAAGTGGACCTCTTTGGAGAACAGATCGGTGATCACCAAAATAACGGTATTTCCAAGACTTTCTGGTAGCTTGACAATAAAATCCATAGATATTTCCTTCCACAGTGCCCCAGGTCAGGCAACATTCTGAAGAAGTCCTTGAGGTTTTCCTGGAGGTCTCTTTGCAGCTGCACAAAAAGGATAGCTGGCTATATAAGATTCAATGTCTTTTTTCAGGGAAGGCCACCAAACTGCATTTTAATCAAATGCAAAGTTTTCACAAATCCAAAATGACCCACCATCCTCGAGTCATGGGCCCGTTGAAGAACAATAGATTTCAGACTGGCAGGAACATACAGCTTTGCTCCTACCCAGGCCAGACCATCTTTCATGGTGCACTCATGGTGTTCCTTGAACCAATCATCAGATGTGAGCCCTTCCTTAAGTTTGTGCATCAAGTCCGTGGTTACATCTAAATCCACTGCCCCCTGGCTCCTAGTGACCATTGGGGCAGCTAGGTTGTTAGCTGGGATGATTGGATGAACCATGGTTAGTCTGGTGCTTTTGTACTGGGAAAGCCTGGACAGGGCATCTGCCATAAAGTTCTTCCCTCCAGGGATGTATTTTAGGGTAAAGTTGAAATGGTTGAAATGCTGTGCCTAACGCACCTGTTTAGGTGACAGCTTACATGGTGTTGTCAACACTTCCAAGTTTTTATGATCAGTCCATACTTCAAAAGGGTGTTTCACCCCCTCCAGGAAATGTTACCAGGTCATCAAGGCCCACCAAATGGCAAAAGCTTCCTTTTCCCATACAGCCATCATTGGAATCAGTTTCACTTTCTCTAGAAAGAAGGGAGGGCTCTTCTCCCTCCTGGGTGGGAGGGAAATCCTCAACAGCTTCCACCTCTTTCAAGGCAGTCTCTTTGCACTTCCCTGGTTGCCAGTCTGATTTCTTCTCTCCAGCAGTGGTGGGTTTGGGGCCAATTTTTGAGTAGCAGCCTGCAGCTCAGTGCCCTTCCTTCCCACACTGGAAACAAGCAGTAGACTGGGGCTTGCTTGCAAACCATCCCTTTCCTCCCTTTGGAGCTTCTTTGGGAGAGTAGGGGGGATTCTTGATTTTATCGCTGCCTCCCAAGTATTTATTCCTGGCCAGGTCAATTTCCACATCTGCTGCTAGCTCATACCAGCATTGCTGGAAACATTGTTAGACCGTCCTTAAAACTTTCCATTAAAGCCTCCTCAGACCAGCTCTGCATATGCACAGAAAACTTACGAAACTCTTGGATGTACTCAGCCACTGGACTTCTTCCCTGAGTGAGGGTTTTCATCTTGGTTCTCACCTTCTGATTGCCTAGTGGGTCATCAAACCGCTTCCTCAGGGCAGTCATAAACACATTGTAATCCCTCAGCAGGGTGGAGTCATCATTATGCAAAGCGACCATCCAGGTTGCCGCTTTGTTCTCCAATGCCATAGTAACAGCTCTTACTTTACCTTCTTCTGATGGGAAATCCTCTCCACACTGTTGCATGTAATTCCAGATCTGGACCAGGAAAAATCCCAGCTCTTTGGGGTCTCCTCTGAATTTCACTCCAAGGGGAGGGACCTTTGGCATTCAGCATCTGTGGGGGCCCACTCCCCTCCTTGGAGGGGCATGGACAGGTGCTCCTGCAGCAGCTGGGGCTCCCTGTCCTACTAAGCTCTGCTGTCTGCCCCCAGGGCCCCACCCCAGGGTTAAGCAGGTCTTCCACACATCTCTGTTCTTGCTCAACAAATTCAGCCTCCCTCTCAGCATGGCTTTCATGGAAATGGTGCTTCTCCCATGCCTCTTGAAGAAGTTTCAAAGCATGGGTCCTCATGACGTCCTCTTGTTTGGCTCCCTGCCAGGCAGCCTCAGGTAGCTGGCATTGGCTGGTGGTAACTCCAGCTAGAATCTCCTCAGGATCACTCATCTGCCCCACTCCCAATGACCATCTGGGATGGACAGATCTTTCCTCCAAATCCAATTCAGTCATCCATTCCATTTCCATGGGATAGGAGGATCCAGTAACCCCCATGTCCTCCTGGTCACTGCCTGGATTGGACATTATTCTTTGGAGGATTTTAAATTTATTTTTCTTTATGTGCACTCCCCTTGGAAGGTGTTAGCTCCGGGATGAGTCCAAAGACAAATCTTGCTTAATGTCAGGCATGCCTCCATCAATAACCATGAAAGAAAACTCCCAACTCCATTGTTCGTGGCATTAGAGATACTTTTACTGGTTATGAAAAGATAACAGGGAAAGAAAAGCAAGATCTGAACCAAAAAGGCACAAACAAGTACATATCAAATTATTACACAGCCCTCTCCCTCCAATTACCCCAATCTGCAACTCCCTAAGGTGTCATGTGGGGTGCATCTTCAAAAGGCCTCATCAGGTTGGCCTTGACCACATCTAAACATTGACCATCAGCACGTGCAGAAGATAGTGAGAACAAAACTTCCCGTTACATATCTCCTCCAGTACCATACAATTCCCATCCCAAATATCATGCCCCCACCCTCCCCATTTCGATGGCAGCCAATAACAAGCAAGCGAAGCAGAGGCTGACAGAACCGCAAAAAAGTAAAAGAAAAGAAAAAAGAGATTTGATAAAACATTGACTTAATTTGATGACACAGGAAGAAATGGCTCAAAATATCAAAATAGCTAAACAATTTGTTTTGGGAAAATGCAAGCAAGCCAGGGAGATGGTTAGCTTATAAGTTAGAAAAAGAAAAGTAGAAGAGAATAATACATCAACTACAATATGAGAAGGGAAATATACAACAACAGAGATAAGATTTAAAAATATAATACAATTCTTTTTAAAAGTCTATACAGTCAAGAAAACATACCATAAGATAACATTGAACAATACTTAGATAAGATGAACTTAATAAAAATTGCAGAGATGAAAATAAAAATGTTAAATGGAAAAATAACAATGATGGAACTATCTGAGGTAGTGAAGAGACAAGAAAATAATAAGACACTGGGTCCAAAGTGACTCCCCACAGAACTTTATAAGATCATACAGGAACCAATAGAAATAGTACAGGATCTGTACAATGAAACACTTGTAGAGGCCAAATTACCAAAAACATGGACTGAATCATACATTACCCTTATAGCAAAGGAAGATTCGGACCACCAACAGATAAAGAATTACAGACTCATTTCGCTATTAAATACAGACTACAAAATATTTACATCCATAATTTCAGCAAGACTAAAAAAATATTAAACAAATTTATTTACTCAGACCAAAATGTATTTCTACTGCAAAGACAATTGAAAACTAATATGAGAATAATAACGAATACACTAGATACACAAATACACACTATATTATGAAGCACATGCCAGAAAACAAGTTGCACTGATTTTTTTAGATGCCCAAAAGGCCTTTGACAACTTGAATTGGAAGTCCATTACTACACAATTAAAAAACATGCACTTTGGAGAGAAATTTGCGAAGATGGTGGAAACAATATATTCAATTCAAATGGCAACAGTACTAACAAATGGAGATGCCACAGAAAAAAAATAATATTTCAAAAGGTGTAAGACAAAGATGTCCCCTATCGCCCCTTGAGGGAAATAAAGATTTGATTATTGATTATTTGTGTAAAAAGGAATGAACCTGACAGATTCCGTTTTGAATAGGATCTCAGAAATGTATTCTATTTCGCTTATTTAGCTGGAAAATTATTTAGCTGAAAGAAGCATTTTAGGTTTAGCTGGCATTAACTCACTTAATGGGTCACTTAATAGGTCACTTCGACTTTTGTCAAAAATAGTCCAGTTGGGAGGCTGGAAATTCCCTGGCTGGGGATGTGATGTCAGATGTGTTCTCAAAAACTTGGTAATTATCTTGTTACTGTCACGTATGGGAAATCTGGGGAAATTTGTATTGTTTGTAACAAGAACTGAAATGTCACGCATCTTAAAGCATGCATGTGAATGGAAGTTCGGGCTTTTTGGCTTTCAGCTTAATTATTGTAATGATAGCTAACCTATTGTAATAGTCACCAAGTACAATTATGTAACTGTATTATGAAACACCTTGATGATGCCCACAAGGCCCATGAAGTGTGTATTTAAGTCTTCCTTATTGCCCTGTCAATTATTCTCTTTCTTGAGAATCCACTTGTGCAAGTGCAAATAAATAGATGCTTTTTGTTGATCATAGTTTCCTTGATCATTTCTTTAATATATAGAATATATATATAATTTATTTTTCTGACAGCCCTATTATTCATCTTAAATTTAGAGGTACTACTATTGGAAATTAGACAGGAACAAGAAATAAAAGGACTAAAAATTAAAAAAAAGAAGAATATAAAGTCCAAGTATTCACAGATGATCTAGTATTTATCCTAGAAGAACCATTAGAAACAGGATCTAAATTAATACAAAAAATAGAAGAATTTGGAGAAGTAACAGGACTTAAAGTTAACAAGAGCAAAACAGATAATAACAAAAAATCTTACCAAAAACCAAGAAACAGAATTGGAGGAAATAATGGGTATGCAGATAACAAAAAAAGGTAAAATACTTGGTTATTTAGCTAACAGGAAAATGTTCAACAGGCAAAGAAGATAACTATAATAACACTATACAACAAATAAAAAAGATTGGGAAAACTGGATAAAACTGCAACTTTCACTTACAGGAAAAATAGCTGCAGTCAAAATAGACATTTACTGGTGGCCATACATGAAGATTCAGACCAAATACAAGAAGGATTTAGAACTATATGGATTTTATAAAGAACCACAAGAATTAGATTAAATTTTACAAGGGACAGAAGAAAAAATGATTAGAAAAATATACAATTATTTATTGCAATTTAAAATGGAAGAAAAAGTGGTGAAGAAAACCATGATAACCTGGACAACAAATTTTGGCTACAACACAGAATTAGAAAAATGGGGAAAGCTCTGGGGAAAAAATTACAAATTAACAATGGTGACAACATACAAAAAAACCTTATACAAAATGTTCTACAGATGGCATCCACCACCAGCAAGAATAGTGAATATGTTCCTGAACAGTTCACTGGATGGTTGGAAATGTAGCCAAGCCCAAGGAACATACTATTATATATGGTGTACATGCACAGCAGCAAAAAAATATTGGATGAAGAAAAAAATGACTTAAAGAGATAATTAAACAACCAATAGAATTAAAACCAGAACTATTTTTACTATTTACTAGCTGTACCCAGCCACGGGTTGCTGTGGCCCAGTCTGGTTAAATGGAAAAGAAAGAAAAGAGAAAGCACAAGTTTCTAATATGTTTAATTTCACAATGCTTGTGGGCATACAATATTTTTTGTTGTTCCATTGTCTGTGCAGATATAGAGATTGTCTGGTTTGCCAACTCTAGAACACACAACATATAATTGTCCATGTGAGAAACAATTTTCAATTGCTGGAAAGATGTTGGACTGGGCACATTTACCAACAGCATGCGAAGAAAGAAACATTCCCAGGGTAGTTCCCTCCGGGCAGGGTCATGCTGTTGCCAGCAGCGGCAAGATTTGTGAGGGTCTTGCCCACCTGGTGGGCCCTGCCACTCGCTGCACCGGCCATGGCTTCCCCGGCAGAGGCGGCCCCTGCATGGAAGTGACCCACGGTGGCCCCTGCAAGAGCTGCCATGGAGGACGCTTCTGCAGGCCCCAGTCTGGAGCCCTCCAAGCTCCCCGCAATGGGCAGCTCCAGAACGATGGGCTGGATGGGGCCCCTCTGGACATAGGCAGGGGGACCCCAGCGTGGGAAGGAGGCTGGGGGTGTCCCCCGTGGGCATAGTGGGGCAGCAGGTGGGTGCTGCCGTTGGTCAGGCCTTGGGGCTGCTGGGCCAGGCGAGGCTGGTTGGGGAAGACGGCATCGAGGCTGTCGGCCTCATGGAAATTGTTGAGCATCTCCTTGGAGGAGCTGCACTCAGGCTTCCCCAAGTTGGTGGCCCAGGAGAGCAAGACATCCAGGATCTCGGAGGAGGAGAAGTCCTTGGTGTGCAACTCGTCCAGGTTGTCGTAGCTCCCTATGTCTTCGGTGATGCTGTCGTTGGAGCTGAGGCTGGTCGAGATCTGCGCCGGGGTCATGCTGGTGATCTGGAAGCCACTCTTCTTCTTCAACTGGGCACCCGCCAGACCCCCAATGCCTCCTCCTCCCTGCGAGAGCAGCACCAGGCTCTGCAGCAGAGGCACCCCAGGAGGGCAGGAGGAGACCAAGACGGAGGCGGTGTTGGAGGCCGGGGAGGTGGCGGTGGCTGGGCCAGCAGGCTGGGCGGGAAGTCCTCCAAGCTGGCGCTGCTGCTGCCAGCCCGCCGAGGCAGCATCACAGGCTGCACCATCTTCTTCCTCTCCCACGCCCCTGCCGCTGAGTCAGGCTGCTGCTGCTGCATTGGGGCCAGTTGAAGGAAGGCCCAACGATGCCACCAACAATGACGACGCCTCCCTCAGGCGCCGCCCCAACTGGGCTGAGGAGGAGAGGAGGAGGAGGAGGCAGCCGCCACCCCAACCTGGCTTCCCTCAGCCGCAGTGGTGAGAGGAGACATCCGGCATCCCCTGAGGAGCAGGAGGAGGAAGAAGCCACCCCTGGCAACACGGACATGAGGCAACCCCCACCGGCCATGGACCCATCCAGAGACGCCAATGTCGCTGTAGCTGCCACCTCACGGGGCACCCAGCAGCCGCCCCAGCCCTGCTGTGCCTCAGGCTGACATTTCATTTCATTCATTTCATTCATTTCATTCATTTCATTCATTTCATTCATTTCATTCATTTCATTCATTTCATTCATTTCATTTTAATTTATTTGACACCGTCATTGCCCCCCCCATTGGAGCCGCTTTGGCAAGGCCGTAGCTGGCTTGCTGTGAGGGGGTGGAGACCGCCCAAAGCCGGCCAGCCTGAGGAGACCCTCCCCCTCTCCGTCCTCTGGAGCTCCGCTGGGCTGGGTGGGGGGAGGCCAGTTTAAGGCAGGGGGAGGCAGCCAAGGGATGGCACAGGCGCTGACTGCCGCAGACAGCAAAGGCCCAGTGGGAGGTGAGAGAGGGGAGGGGGAGGCGAAGGGCTTTGGCTCTCCTTGGCAGAAATGGCCAAAGGTTGTCGTCAGAGGGGCGGAAAGGGGAAAGGGTGCAGCCGCAGCCCAGCCACACATATAAAAGGACTGTCGGGATGAAGCTAGAGAGAGGCCGAACTGTTCCGAATATACTATACTCACGAAATAAACACTATGGTAAATGACACAGCTCAATTCCAACGCAATGTCACACAAAATAATTAAATCAAAATGAAAATAAATCAAAATCTATGAAAATTCAATATAACAATGCAATTGGAAACATTGAAATGGAATCGTGAAATATTTAGTATAGTGTGTGTTGCTTTTACGTCCAACAGATGGTGCTGGTTTTCAAAAAAGTATGTTTTTACCTGTCACAGGTGTGACATCTATATAATATAGGTATATAAAAACACACACGTATTTGAATGCAACATTGTGTCAAAATTTCAAAGCAATCGGTAAAGAACTTTCAGAGATTTAAGATTTTGAACAAACGAACACTTAATTTTTATTTATATAGATTTACAGGGAATTATGAGACAACAATTCAATACTTAATATTACACGTCATAACCGCAGCTAGAATTATCTATGCACAAAATTGGAAGAATAAAAATACATCATCAGAGGAAAATGTGATAAATAAACTGTTAGAGTGTGCTGAGATGGACAGACTTACAAAAGAAATAAAAGATAAAAGAGAATCTGATTATTACTTGGTACGGAATCAGAGGTGGGTTCCTACCAGTTCGCACCTATTCGGTAGAACCAGTTCGTCAAATCTACCGAACCGGTTAGAAGAGGTTCCACCACTGGACCCGGAAAGCAGGCCACACCTACAGAAGAGGTTCCAAAAATTTTTGAAACCCACCACTATGATTATTCTACACTATCATGCTCATATTTATAAAACTCAGTGCTTCTGTGAAAGGTAAGGATGACTACTGCGTTTGTGGTGCAATCAGAACATGCGTGTATTGAAGTTGTTTTAACGCAAACCAAAGATGCCTTTTAAAAAACAAGTATACATCATATTCTTATGCATGCCAGTGCTGTGTGTGAGGTAATTTAAGGTGGTTCTGACAAGTGTCGTCGGCATCTTCATATCTGGTCACATGGGCGGCAAGCCACTCCCATCCGGTCACATGGGCAGCAAGCCACTCCCACAAAGGCGGCCACACCCACAGAGTAGGTTCGAACAATTTTTGAAACCCACCACTGTATGGAATATATGGTATAAATGATTAGAGGAAAGATGTAAAGATTGGGAAAGCATTAAGGGAAGAAATATTAAGGAATTAGAAAATTATTACAAAGCCACATAAATAGATATGACATAAAATGAAAGATAGTACATTATTATATTAATATGTATAAAAGAAGTATATGTACACATATAAAGGGAAAAATGGTATAACAGAGGTATACCAATGTGGAGTTGTTGCAAAGATGATAATTGTATTATAAAACTGGAAAAAACTATTCAATATTTTTTTAAAAAATTAATTCATGGAAGCAGATTTGTTTTTAAAAAAATACTTAAATAGAACTAGTGAAAGTTTTGGCACTATTTATTGAATAAAATTAAAACAAAAAGGGAAAACAGTGCTGCATTTTCCGGTGCCAAATAAACCATAAAATCAGCTGGTAGGTGTCACATTTTCTCTCCATATTTTTTATCCTGTTATTGTTATATCTGATGTGACAGATCCATGCAACTGGAACAGAGGTGGGTTCTATCCAGCGTTACTGCCGATTCGCGCTTTCTATGTGCACACATTTTTCACATGCATGAGTGCTGGATGCCCGGGGCGTACACATGTACAATTCAATAGAAATTGTTCTGCGCATGTGCAGAACTCAAAAACCAGATGGCGGAAGTGACTGCAGTGACTGGGGAACCAGTTCATAGGCGTGGCCAGCCTGGGTTGCTGTTGGTTCTCCGACTACTGGTTCGGGCGTACCGGGCCGAACTGGTAGGAACCCACAACTGAACTGGATAACTTTGAAGAGTTCAGGAACATTGATCCTCTTACTTGGGTCTGTTAGGATTGTGCTGCAGAAAACTAGACGACCCAGCAAAAACAGAAAGGAATGTATCTTGGGGACATCTTTGCTACCATCTTATGGTCCCTACAGGCATTTGCAGTGTAGATCTGGTAGCCCTGCTTCACGGTATCTACTGTCATTTACTTTCTTTGCTATATCATTTATATCACAAGCTGAGAATTAGGCAACCTCAAAGGAATATCAACACCACATGATGTCCCATGAAAAAAATGCTCAATATGCCAGCAATGTTGAGCCTGTATTGATCATATTGAAAGTATGTCAATTAACCAGTAGGGGCCAGTTTCCATGCTGTTAAATCATTGGGTGAGCTCTGTGGTAAAGAATCAATCAATTCGTCTCATCCATTCCAAACAGCAACATTTTAGGAAACAAAATCCCATGCCTTCAATTCCCTATTTTGTCTTTACATCACAGGAATGTTATTGGAGCCACAGTTAATGTACATTGTATTGCATCTTTTGTTTCAATCTTCAGTTCTGCACAGAAAATGTCTCTTTCTTTTGTCTTAAATATAGCCAATGCTTCATTTGAACTTTTGTTCTTCCTTAATTAAGTAAGGAGGAAGATGGCCAGAATTTGCAAAATAGTCATGATAGCAGGCTACATAAAATATCTATTAAGTATTTATCAAGAGCAATAAAAAGGGTTAGGAATGATTAAGAAAAGAGTTAATAACTTTAAAATCTGCCAATATTGTAAACTTATTACACTAATCTATGACATTAATCTGTAATAGTGTGCAAAAGGTTGATTGTCACATTTTTGAAAGGACATTACAGGGTTAGAGGAGTACAGGAAAGAATAACAAACATAAATGGGGCATGAACAAGGCAACTCCCTTATGAGTACAGGTTGTAGTGTTTCATGCTTTGCACATTGTCATTTGGGCCTTCCACTGCTCCCTGAATATGGGAATGGATTCTGCTGTCCTCCTCCCACTCCCTGCCCATTGCAGTTGCCCCCACATCTGTTTTCCAATTATCATTCAAAACTTTTGTCAACTTGTAAAGCTTTTCCATGCCTATTATCAAGTTGACATTGGATGAGAAGGGAGGGAGAATTCCACACACACACACAAATGTGGAGAGTTATGTGAAGAGTTGCACCATCTGTGCCATGAGGAAGAGATGAGTGGGAAAACCCCATGGACTGCTGCAACCAGTAGCAGAGCCAACAGCCCCAAAAACAGGAAACCAGGGGGATTTTCAAGCCCTAATAGACAGGCTGCATGAGGTGCTTGATTAACCTAAGATGCACAATCGAATTACTTCCCAGTGATCCGCTAGCTCTAGCCTCACTGGTTCGGTCAGGTGGGTGGCATAGGCTCCTCCCATTAGGGACTTGTCAACCTGCTCGAACCGGATCGGGTGGGCTAATCTTTTTGCTGTGATCCCCAGTTTCAGGACTGTGGTTAGGTTGATCAAGCACCTTGTGCAGCCTGAATCTATTAGGGCTTGAAAATCCCCCTGGTTTCCTGTTTTGGGGGCTGTGAGCCATATTGGAAAAAGGAAAGGGTGAATTGGTTCACTCACTATTGGGTAATTTTCTCCCTCATCCTTGCTCATATGACTCAGGTGACTGGTTGTTGTTGCCTGGGGTTCCACCCCTTTCGCCTGAGGGGGAAGGGGCCTCTGCAGCCTGGAGGGCTTTCCAGGATGTGTTGGTGGTCTGTTTGGGGCCTTGTTCTGGTCGTGCCCTGGGCGGTGTGTCTGACTTTGGTTTTGGGGCTGAGGTTGGGCAGGCAGCTGCCATGTGGCCCATCCCCCTGCATTGGTAGCATTTCAGCGGACTTCGAGGTAGGGCTGGTCTCTGGGCCTGCTGTGGTGCTGTAGTTCCCCATCAGCTGGGTGGTTTCAGATCAGGTTGACCTCTTTCTTTTCTTTCCGATTGCTCCCTCATGTCGTTGGTGTACAGCCCGCTGCTGACTTTTGTTGCTACTTGGAACCACTCAGAGAGTCAATATGGGATGTCGCAGTATGTGGTTACCTGGGCAATTTGCTTGTCCAGGCTTGTTCTGAAATTCCACTCTGGTAAAGGGGGTAGCCTTCCTATGACCCTCCTGAATTCATGGATGTGCTCTTTGATGGGGTGGCCCTTCTGCTTTAGGTTGCTGAGTTCCTCTTCTGCATATAGGTCCTTCTCCACCTCCTCAAATCTGGTCTCTAGCAGTTGTAGGAAGTCATCTATGTCTTGTAGTTGGGGGGGCTCTCCTCTTGTGGAGGGCTGCTAACCATTCCCTTGCTTCTCTCTCTAGCCCCTCTCTGATGGTATTCACCATGGCCCTAGGGGATGGGTAGAGGTGCCCATAGTGTTCTAGGTGGATATCAGCTGAATCAAGTAATAGAGCTAGCTGGTCTGAGTCCCCATCAAACTTTCCCCTGAATTGGGGCGAGTCATTCTGCCCTACTCCTCCAACCTCCTGTCGACCTCTGTATGCTTGTGCCTGATATGGCTGGCCATCTTCCTCACCTCTAGTTTGGAGGGAGGGAGGGGTTTGTCTGCCCTGGACAGCCTGCCTGCTGCATGGGTGAGGCACTATTTGCAATTTCAGGCTCCTTCTCCTTCTATAGGGTGGAGGTGGGGGGCTGCACTCCAGTCTGTGTCTCTTCCCCTCAACAGGATCAGATGTCCCTCCCCTCTCTTTTGGGTGGCATGATGGCCCCTCATCAGCAAGCGTGGTCCGGTCAAGATCCTCCCTCTGTTGCTCTATTGCACTCTCCAGGGATTCCATTTGCAGCTTTGGGAGCCTGGCTTGTGTCCAGTCCCACCTCCAGTCCACCCTTGCCAGCTTGCTTGAGACCCTTCCCTGTATCTGGGGACTAGGGTGAGGGAATTCTACTTCAGCTGCCTTAGGGGTTAATTTCCATGAGTACTCATCCTTTCTTACTTCTGCTGCTGGGAAAGGCATCGCTGCTTGGCATTGCCATGTACCTCCTGTTGCCTGATTTTTCCTCCAAGCACCCCAAATATTGGGGGAGTGCTTGGAGAGGCCGTGATTCAGGAAACCTGGAAATCTTGATAGATTTTTAAAAGTCAGTTTTGGCTCTCTGTGAAGTTCCCAGAAGATGACCTAATTAATTAATGAGCCTCGAGACAAAGTTCAAAAGCAATCCATTGATTTATTAGGATCAACATTCCGGCACTTACTCCTGCAGAGCTAAAACTGCTTCCGCTTAATTGCATTTGAACTGTACTCCTCTATCTCCTCCCTTCTGTCATGCGTCATAGATCATATTCACGAACTAGGTTACAGAAATATGAGATCCAACTCTGGCCGAAGGTGTGCATGGAATCCTCCCTCGAATGCCAACCTGATAATAGTCATGCCAACGCTTTACAAGTTGATGCCAACAAAGAATTAAATACTAGTATAGATTTATTTCAAGCTATTTAGCTCTCATCAGCTAGCCATATTCTTTTGGGATTTGAACCTGGGCTACTTACATGTTAGGTAGATGTATTAACTTCTAAGCAATGCGTTCTCCTTGCTTTATTGGCTATACCAGGGGAGAGATTGTTTTTTATCAGGGCAACCTGGTATACCCAAATATGGGATGGAGTATACTGTGAAAGTTATTGTTCATAAGATTGCCTTTTTCCTTTAATGGCAAAACAAAATATTAATTCATGGGTGAATATATGCACAGAGGACAGAATCTGCAGACACCAGCTAACAATAATCCCAGCTGTAATAATGTCATTAAATAAAACTACTTAAGCCTCATTGATTTCAATATAATTAATACAACTAGTCCTAGTTCCCTAATATACCTAAGTTATTTCTTGTCTTCATTTCCACTATGAGAACTATGTTGTGAGAACAAAATTTTCTCATAGAACAGGGTAAATTACATAAACATTACTTTAAAAATAAAAGACCACATTTGTCTAGCTACAAAATAAAAAACGACAGATTTAATAACACATGAAAAGAGTTATGAGTTTCAGATGGAGGAAGTTAGAAAGCATTTGTTATTTATGGCTTGTTGTGCAACCTTCCTCTCCACCTCCCAATCAGTGATACAATTTTACTGTAATGAACTAAAACTTTAAAGACTGCCTTGTATTAAGTTTGTCTGCATCATGGTATTTAAAGAAGAAAAATATATTTACAGCAGTTCAAAGGATTAGTGTATATTCTGTTCTTCTTTATTTCATTGTAACAATAGAAATAAAATTATGAGGTGTTTTTTTAAATATACTATATTTTTATCAGAATTTGAGATTATGGCAAGACAATCCAAATGTTCTCCTATGATCCATCATTTTATAATAAAAATAGGAGCTTAGTTTGGACTATTGTGAACCCAAATCAAAGCTGAATGTTTGAAAGCTGAAAATGGCACACAGAGCATTTAATCTTTGAACTGTAATCTTTGAACTATAGATAGGATCATCCATGAGCAGCCATTCATTATTTTCAGACAGCTGTTAACTGTCATGTTTAAAATGAATTGTTTACAAATTGCTTTCTCCAAAACAGGTGTCCATACCATAATTACCTCTAACAGAGCAACATTCTTAACAAAGTTTAAGAAATACACTGAGTCAATGGGCAAGAACAGAGGATAAGTTACTAACAAAGATCAATTGGCTATGCCCTTCCAATGGGGTTTTTGATAGCCTGAACATCCATTTCATAACTGGATGAACTGCTAAGAAAATGGTTGAGGAAGTCTAAATCTATAGGTCTAATTATTCTGTTTATTACAATCCCCAGGATATCTCAGTGTATTTTCAAATGCTATTTTTTTCTCTTTGAAGCTACTGACAATTGGAAAAATATGGAGTTTTAAAAATAGTATTATTTTAAATGTTCATTCAAAATTAACTGAATAATTATTAGTTTCCAATAAAAAAAATAAATGAATACCAAGAAGCATAATTAAATACAGAAGACACCTTCCACATTGAATGGATATAGCTATCCCAAATACTTACAAAAGTTTCCAGCCTCATCCTCCAACATCAGTATGCTTAAAGATGTTCCTCTAAGTTTATTACTTTCCATTACTGCATTTTTCAGAGTATAAGATGCACCTTTTCCCTCCAAAAAAGAGGGTGAAAATCTGGGTGTGTTTTATACTCCAAATACTCCACCCACCCGTTCCACTCGTCATGTTTTTGGGCGGTTCTATGTGGCAGGGATCCTCACTTCCATTTGGATTTTAAAAATGAGCAGCACAGGTCTTTTATCCATTTAAAATAAATCCTATCACCCTACATGCATTTTACTGGAGTGCGTGGGGTGGGAGATCATTTTCATGGGGGCAGAAGAGGGACTTGCCTGCTCAAAGAGCTGGTCCAACACTGATGCTGCTTGGGATCGTGTAAGCCCTCTTGGAGAGACGCCTACTGTGGGGGGCCAGATCCTTTGTGGGGTTCTAGCATGGCACTTGCTCTCCCCAATAGACCCCTGTGAAGGGCAGCATCAAAGGCAACATGGCAGACCACTTCTCGCTCCATAGCCTGGGCCAGGCTCCATAGTGTCATTGCCCCCTGCACACTCTCTCTCTCAGCCTTGCTTTGTAAAATCAGTTCCATCTGCCTGTACAAGGGCATTTGACAATACGTTGGTCCCACAGCCATTTCCTCCTCCCCTTAAAATGAAAAAGAGAAGCTCTCTGCAAAGATAGCAGAGCATTATTCTGTCTCAAGAAGGAAGGCAGCTCATAGAAGATTGCGGGATCAAAACAACGCTCAGAGAAGGAGGAGGAGTGTGCATGCCACATGGCTCTTTGGTGTGCATTAGGGAAGAAGGAGGAAAGCATTTTCAGCCACACGCTCCATTTTTGGAATCGCAGAGCCATGCAGCATGTGCCCTCCTCCTCCTTCTTCACAAATTCACCTTCTCTTTCCTCCTGGCCAGATCTGCTGCCTGAAATGCACTGTTTTGGCCTCCGCATGGCCTGCTTTTTAAATTGGGGAGGGGATCGTGGCACTGCCATTCCAAAAACACTTTCCTCCCTGATTTAAAAAATGGGGTGTATGGAGGCCAAAAAAAGTGCATTGCGTTTCAGGCAGCAGATCTGGTTAGGAGGAAAGAGAAGGTGAATCTATGGAGGAGGAGGAGGAGGAGGAGGAGGAGGAGGAGGAGGAGGAGGAGGAGGAGGAGGAGGAGGATGCATGCCACACTGCGACTCCAAAAACAGGGTGAGCGGAAGGGTGCTTTGGCTCCTTTTGCCAGGTGTGGCTTCATGGCCAGAGGGGTTCCCCCCCTACTATTTCCATTATGAAATTTCATAGCCAAAGAACCACACAGATCGCTCCCCTAGCAGCTGGCCTGCAAGGAGCCCCATTCCATGCTCCCTTTCCCCCACCAGGGCTCCCCTCCGAGGCCTTTCCCACCATACATGGATAAAGGTGAAGCAGCTGGCATCAGGAGAAAGGAGGGGAAAGACACAGGTTGGGGGATTCCTCCATGGTGCAGGCAACTCAGAGTATGTTGCTGGAATGGAAGATAAGCTAGAGGTTCTTGAGGAAGCCAACACTAACTTGACATGCAAAATTGAAGTGATGCAACAAAAAGTTGAAAATGCAGAAAAACAAATTGTTATGATAAACTATAAACAGAAGGAGCTTGCATTAAGAGTCAGGGGGCTGCGTGAAAACGAACAGGAGAACTTGAAGCAGATTTTCTCAGAGGCCTTCAGTCGTCTGGTGGGAAGACCGGGAATCAACTTTGACTGGCAGATCGAAAAAATTTACCGCATTAACTCTTGGGCGGCAAAACAGAAACAGCTTCCTCGAGATGTAATTATATATTTTACTACAAGAGAGTCTAGAAACGCGATACTACAAGAGTCTTATAATACCAGGCTACAAATTGGCGGACAGGACTTGATTGTCTTCAAAGAAATACCACCCCAAATGTTAAGAGCCAGGAGAGATTATGCTTTTCTAGTGGAAGAACTCAGAAACCGTCAGATACAGTATAGATGGGATGTGCCATTCGGTATTATAATTACATTTGATAAGCAAAAATATCGTCTCAACTCTGTATGGGAAGCCCGAGATTTCTATCATAAGACCCTGAAGGTGGGACACCCTGAATCATCTGGATCTGGAGAAAGACTGTGAGAAGGACAAGATAAACAGCAAATCACACAACTACAAGACAGAAAGCACCATTTCCTCCTTCCGGAAGGGCAAGGGACCAGAGAACAAGGACCTAGCCGTACGACTACCAGACGAATGGGAAAACAAGGCAGATTGCAACAACCTCAATAATCATTGGCCATTGATTATGGAGTTATGTCTGAACTCTTTATAAAAGAGAAAGAAAATATTTTACTAAAAGACATTAAGGCTGAGTGAACTGAAGCAGATCCCTTTGGAAGACATATCGCATTAGACCTAAAAAGACTTGATGGACAATTTTGAATTTTATACAAATCACTAATGATTTATTTTTTTAGGGTGAAGAAGACAAAGATTGCGGCGAGGGTTCTCTTGGATTATAACCCAGATTGGATGGAATTGGGAAGGGTAGTGCAGGCAAGAAGGTCTTGGAGGTCGAATGGGAGTTTATTTTGATATGGAAAGTATATTAATGATTGTAAAAAATTGCTATCTGAATACTTCGTTCGGAATATGAATAAGGGTGTATTCAGGGAATTTGTAGGAGATGTAAGTAAAGCATATATGAGAGGAATACTGATGAATACAATATATATATATATATATATATATATGTATGTATGTATGTATGTATGTATGTATATATATATATATATATATATATATATATATATATATATATATATATATATATATATGTTATATTTATGCTGATAAATAAATAAAGGGAGACTAGTATAGATCTATTTCAAGCTATTTAGCTCTCATCAGCTAGCCATACGCAAGTTTGAGAATCGAACCTGTGCTCCATTGCCTCCCAGGCAGGGAGTTAACCATTTGAGCTACAGAGAACGACTCCTTATCAGCCAGCCAGGGTGGGAGGTACATACTTAAAGTCACAACCCCTGGTATGCCCAAGTATGGGAGGAAGGTCACACTTCCACTGGCTGATAAGGAGTCGTTCTCTGTAGCTCAAATGGTTAACTCCCTGCCTGGGAGGCAATGGAGCACAGGTTCGATTCCCAAACTTGGGTATGGCTAGCTGATGAGAGCTAAATAGCTTGAAATAGATCTATACTAGTCTCCCTTTATTTATTTATCAGCATAAATATAACAAATGTAACAAAAAAGGCAACAGTAAAAAATATTGGGTTTCTGTCTGGATGGTCTCTTGTGACGAGCCTAATGACAGAGAGTGGAAGTGTGACCTTCCTCCCATACTTGGGCATACCAGGGGTTGTGACTTTAAGTATATACCTCCCACCCTGGCTGGCTGATAAGGAGTCGTTCTCTGTAGCTCAAATGGTTAACTCCCTGCCTGGGAGGCAATGGAGCACAGGTTCGATTCCCAAACTTGGGTATGGCTAGCTGATGAGAGCTAAATAGCTTGAAATAGATCTATACTAGTCTCCCTTTATTTATTTATTAGCATAAATATAACAAATGTAACAAAAAAGGCAACAGTAAAAAATATTGGGTTTCTGTCTGGATAGTCTCTTGTGACGAGCCTAATGACAGAGAGTGGAAGTGTGACCTTCCTCCCATACTTGGGCATACCAGGGGTTGTGACTATATATATATATATATATATATATATATATATATATATATATATATATATATATATATATATATATATATATATATATATATATATATATACACACACACACACACACACACACACACACACACACACACACACACACATAAACAAGGGTAAAAACGAAAAGAGTTGGAAGAGGATACCAAAAGAAAAATTTGAAATGTATCAAAATTGTGTTATAGAGGAAGGAGGCACAAAGGGGACAAAATTAAGGGTTTGGAAACAGATAGATATTTAGATAAAGAGATAAGGCCCCTAGCTAGAGAAGAGTACAGGAAAAGCTGAATTAACAAATAACTTTTGGGGAAATCTTGCAGGTAATCAATCAATTAAGATTAGGAACAATGTAAACTGTTTAAATTTGTGTAATGGTAAGAAGCTGAGTTCAACACAGAGATTTTAATGACTTTTTTTCTTTTCTTTCTTTTTCTTTCCCCTTTTTTTTCTTTATTATTCTTTTTTCCTAACTTTCTTGGTTTTAATACACCTTAGACTGTGTTTGATAAAAAGCTATACCGTGTACGGGCTCTGGGAAGTCGGGAGGGGGGAAGGGAGGTGGGGTCATAGGGGGGAGGGGGGGAGGGGGGAAATATAGTATGTGCCAGATTTTAAAATAATATGATTGCACTTGTATACTGTTGCTCTTTTTAATTTTAGTATAAAAATAAGAAGCTGAATATATCGATAGATAGTAGAAATACACCGAAGCGAGGAGCAGAGGGAAAGAAGAGGGAGGGGTATAGAGGGTGCGGGAGAGGACTGGAAGGAGGGTGAGATGGAAGGGAGGGGGAGAAAGGAATGTTAGAGGGGGAGGGGAAGTAGGAGAGGGGAATGTTGGAGGGGAGAAAGGAAAGTTGGAGGGGGGAGAAAGAAAGGGTGTATGGAGGGTTGAAGTGGTATATTGTTTTTGTATTTTGGGGAATACAAGGATGGCTGTGTTTGTTGCCCAATGTTATATGGCCCCAATCATGCACAGTATATATGTGACTGTATGAAATGAAAATGAAAAATGAAAATAAAACATTTGAACATCATGGTGCAGGCAACTCCTCTCAACCTGCTGGAGCCCGGCGGCAGCAGCTTACCCATCCAGGTGGAGCACTATTGGAATCGGAGGCAGTTCTTCATCTGGTCGAACAGCTGCCATGGTAAAGCTGTCCTGTTATATGAAAATGTAGGGAAGAGGGTGGTGGATCTTCAACTGGGTGTGCAGAAGATAGCAGAGATAACGGCAACTGCCTTATGCCTCTTGCATAATGCCTCCTTCACCAAACAAGACCTGACCTCCCGCTTCCCAGGGCCTCTTCGGGAATCAGCCTCTGACTGAGGCAGCAAAGGGGCAGGGCAGTGTGTTTACGAGATGACAGCGTACAGGAGGACTGAAGTTCTGCATCACTATTGGGCCTTGCTACGAGAAAGCCAGGCTTTCAACACCTACGGCTTTAGGTAGGAAGATGGGGGCATCTCGGGAGTGGAGCCTTCAGTGCAAAGTCCCTCTTCTGCCCCCATAAAAATCATTCCCCATCCCATGCACTCTAGTTAAATGCACGTAGGGTGATAGGGTTTGTTTTAAATGGATAAAAAGATCTGTGCTGCCTGAATCTATTAGGGCTCCCCACTGCCTGGAACCACCCAAAAATGTGAGGCACACAGGCAGTGATGGTCTGTGGCAATTCCTGATTGGGGGTATTCTACCCGCCAATCAGCTGATCCTACTAAATCAGGCTGGTGAAGCTGACCAGGCCATTTGCTGTTTGCTTCAAGGATGCTAGCCAGATTAATACCAATGGATGCTGGTAGGCATAGGTAGAAACCTTTTTTTCCTATTTTCCTTCCCCAAAATTAGGTTGCGTCATACTCTGAAAAATATAGTAATTTATTCACTATATTATATATTCTTTCTTAAAGCCCTTATATGAGCCTAAATTATGCAAATGGGGTTCTTCCGACTTATACTTCCTTGGCATGTTGGATTAGGTATCATGGTTGAGTTAATTAAAAAAAATAGATTTTTTTAAAATGATGTTTTATGAACAGAATCAGCTAGATATGGTTTGTACAGTCCAGATGTTTAAATACTGTTTAAACATTCTTACCTATTGACCTACTCCCACTAGTGTAATGGGAACTCAGAAACAGTGTATATTTTGTCCACAATATTGTCCATAGGATTTACATGTTGAAAAAACCCCTAATCCCCTGAAATTGCTACTTAGAATTCCAAGTAATAAAATGACAAATTCTCTTCTACAATAAAAATGGATAAATATGAACATGGTTTTCATTAAATGTAGGCCTCATTTATTATTTGCTTGTCAATTTTGAGCCATACTAAATGTGAAGTTTCCCAAAAATGCCCTAAGTAACTTACAAGCCTCAAGACAAAGTTCAAAAGAAATATAGTCATTTATTAGGAGCAACATTTTGGCATTTTCTTCTGTTGCAGAGGCAAATCTGATTTCTGTTTAATGGCATCTGACCTTTACCACTGTGTCTCCCCTCCCCTCAGTCTGTCACACACAGTCTTCATGCAGTACATAAATGAGGTGCTACATGAGCACCTGTACTGCGGAGTATTCATTTATCACGATAATATTTTGATCTTTTCTAAGACCCTGGAAGAACATGTGAAGCTGGTATGGCAAGTTCTAAAAAAACTTCTGGCCTCCAAACTATACGCAAAGTTGTCAAAGTGTGAGTGCCACAAGACCTCACTAGATTACTTGGGTTATTATAGTAACTCTACTATAAAGTCCATTGCTATCTCCTCCCACATCCTCGTTGGCAATGCTACTGGTTGCAGCAGTCCAGGGTGGGTGTGTTTCCTGGTCATCTCTTCATTGTGGTGCAGATGGTACAACATTTCACATAACTATCCTCATCTTTCTTTATGCCAGGCCACCAGAACTGCCTCTGGACTAAGTGTAAAGTCTTTAAGAAGCCAAAGTGGCCTGCCGGTTTGGCATTGTGGCTCCTCTGGAGAATTAGGGTACGTATTCCAGGACATAGAGTTTCATCCCCTTTCATACAAGGTCATCTCTTTTTGTCAAGATGTGTTGGGGTCTGCTAGCAGTTCGGTTTTGATTCTTGTGGTTAGGTCACTTGCGGGTTGGTTTTGCTGATCACGGCGTTGCCACCTGGTGGTCGCTTGGACAGCTATTTGAGTATTGGGAATGATGGTGTCCACTACCTGCTCCCATTTGCATTTATACTGGGCCATGCGGGAGAGGATGTCAGCTAGAAAGTTCCTCCTCTCTGGGATGTGCTTTAAAACAAAATCAAAACGGTTGAAGTATTGAGCCCATCAGACTTGTTTGGGTGATAGTTTTCATGGGGTCCTGAGCACCTCCAGATTTTTGTGATCAGTCCAGCCTTCAAATGGTTTCTGGTCCCCTTCCAACAGATGTCTCCAGGTTAGCAGTGCCCATCTCACCATGAAAACCTCCTTTTCCCATGTGGCCCATCGTCTCTGTGTCTGTTAGCTTGCAGGAGGTGTAGGCGCAGGGTTGTAAGTTTCCTTGGTTGTTTCTTTGGAGTAGCACTGCTCCCACTGCCATGTCACTGGCGTCTGCCTGGCTCATGAAGAGTTGCTCCCGGTCAGGATGCTTCAGCACTGGCTCCTTTGCAAACATTTCTTTTAGTGTTTCAAATGCCTCTTCACAGGTTAGGTCCCGCTGTAGAGGTTGTCCCCGGTCAGGTTTCATTCCTGAGCTCCCTGTCTTCAGGAGGTCTGTCAGGTATTTGGCAATCTTCACAAAGGAGGGGATCAATTGCTTATGGAAGTTTGCAAACCCTAGGAAGCTTTATAGCTGTTTGCGGGTGCGAGGGATTTGCCAGACTAGGACGGCTTGTACTTTGGCTAGGTCCATCTCTATTCCCTCATTTGACACTTAGTAACCCAGGTAGTTTAACTGTGCATGGTGGAATTCACATTTTGATATCTTGATAACACATATTGATGTTCTCCCGAGTGTGGAAAGCTGAAAAATCACTCTATTCTGTGATCTGAGCTTTCCCTGAGGAGTTAGACCAAAGCATATCTCAGAATAGACAAAATAACTCAATTCAACCAGAAAATGTTAGTTTTGACCCAGAGCTCAGATTCCAACAAGAAACAAATATTGCTGTTGCCCTGAGTCTGGAAAGCTGAAAAACCACTCCATTCTGTGATCTGAACTTTCCTTCAGGAATTAGACCAAAGCATATCTCAGAATTGGCAAAAGAACTCAATTCAACCAGAAAACGTTAGTTTTGACCCAGTGCTCAGATTCCAACAAGAAACACATATTGATGTCCTGAGTTGGGAAAGCTGAAAAACCTCTCCATTCTGTGACCTGAGCTTTCCCTGAGGAGTTAAACCAAAGCAGGCTGCCAGAAGTTTTTCCAGTACTTGGTGGACCAGGGGTATGTGGTCATCCATGGTCTCAGTGTAGATGAGGATGTCTTTCAGGTAGATGAGGACCCCCTTGTAGAGCTGTTTGTGTAGCACCTTGTTTATTAACTGCATGAATACTGCTGGGGCCCTGTGCAGTCCGAAAGGCATCACTTTGAATTTAAAGCTCCCTGGGGGAGCTTTAAGGAACTATTTAACAAAATTCAACTGGAAGGAAGGGTACCACCATCTTGGAGAACAGCCTTTATCTCCCTGATTCCGAAAGAAGATCAAGATCACAGTCAGCCAAAAAGTATAGGCCTATATACTTTATACAGATTATAACATTTTTGCCAAAATATTAGCAAATAGGTTGATGTTGGTTATACAACAAATATTCACAATGATCAATCTGGTTTCATACATGGGAGACAAATGAAAAGTAATGTAAGACAAATTGTTAATATATTGGAGTATTTGGGGAAGAATAACCAAGTCCCCGCAGCACTTATATTCTTAGACGCGGAGAAAGCATTTGATCGAGTGAATTGGCAATTTCTAATGAAAATAATACAAAAGATGCAGTTTTGAGAGTATTTTACACAATCTATCAAGGCAATACAAACACCACAAGTTATAGTTAATGGTAGTCTAACAGAATCCTTTAAAATTGAAAAAGGAACAAGACAGGGGTGTCCCTTATCTCCATTATTGTTTATCTTAACCCTGGAGTTATTGCTGAATAAAATACATGGGTCAGATGATTTACAGGGAATTAAGATCAGGCATTACGAATACAGAGTACGAGCATTTGCACACGACTTGGTTGTAACTTTAACCCAACCAGGGAAATCAGCTATAGTTTTAATGAACTATTCAATCAATATGATCAAGTATCTGGGTTCAAAATAAATCTAGGGAAAACAAAGATGATAGTTAAAAATATGACTACAAATCAAAGAGAAGAGTTAGAAAGAATAACAGGATTCAAGATAGTAAAAAAGGTTAAATATTTAGGAGTTTATATTACAACCTCAAACAGGAAATTATATAAGTATAATTATGAACCATTATGGCATAAAATACAGACAGAGATGAATAAATGGGAAAAATTACAACTGTCTTTGCTGGGAAAGATAGCAGTAGTAAAAATGAACGTTTTGCCCAAGTTTCTATTTCTTTTTCAAATGATACCAATACTCAAAAAAGATGCAAACTTGGAGGAATGGCAGAAGGGTATTAATACATTTGTTTGGGCAGGAAAGAAACTGAGAATGAAACTTAAAATAATGTAAGACGCACGTGAAAGGGGAGGTTTGAAAATGCCCATATTAAAATTATACTATGAAGCAGCAGTTTTATCAACAATTAGTGATTGGATTAACTTAACAGAGGATAGAATATTGAACATTGAGGGATATGATGTTGTATATGGTTGGCATGCTTATTTAATATGTGATAAGAAGGTGGATAAGATTTTTAAAAGCCATATTTTAAGGAATGCTTTATTACGTGTCTGGAAAAAATATCAATATAAATTAAATGATGAGATACCTATGTGGGGAGTACCCAGACATGCGATAGAGAATATAAGCATAGAACAAAAACAGGATGTAACTACATACAGAGAGCTTCTCAACATAGAAAGAGGTGTACTACAGTTAAAACCTATGAATGTACTAAAAGAAGAAAGGGTAATTCAAACCTGGTTTCAGTATGGACAGCTATAGGCTAGATGGAAAAAAGACCAGAAAATTGGTATTATGCAAAATGAGGATAATTTAGTAAAACAAATTCGAGACCAGAGTCAAATGCATATAAAAAGGTTATATAATATATTGATAGAAACAGATTCTGAAACAGAGCTAGTTAAAGACTGTATGATAAAGCTGCCCATATGACCACCAGGCGACAATACTGTGACCGGCAAAACCAACCCACAAGCAACCTAACCACGAGGCTAAAAACTGAACTGCTAGCAGACCCCAAAACAAAACAACCAACACATCTTGACAAAAAGAGATGACCTGGAATCCCTATGCACCCTAATTCTCCAGAGGAGCCACGATGCCTAACCAGCAGCCCACTTTGGGTTCCTAAAAACTTTACACTTAGCCCGAAGGCAATTCTGGTGGTCTGGCATAAAGAACGATGTGGATAGTCATGTGAAAATTTGCACCATCTGCGCCACAATGAAGAGACGACCGGGAAAACCCCCCAGACTGCTGCAAACAGTAGCAAAGCCAACAAGGCCATGGGAAGAGATTGCAATGGACTTTATTGTAGAGTTGCCGAAAAGTGGGGGAAACACAGTGATTTGGACTATGATAGACCTGTTCTCCAAACAGGTGCACTTCATACCCTACAGTGGACTACCTTCAGCTCACAAGCTGGCTAAACTGTTTGTGAAGCATATCTACCAACTGCATGGAGTATCTCTAATAATTATTTCAGAGAAAGGGGTCCAGTTCATGGCTTAGTTCTGGAGAGAGTTCCTGCAGTCCATTGGGTCATCTCAGGGTCTTAGTTCAGCTTTTCATCCAAGCAGCAATGGTGCAGCAAAGAGACTGAACGGTATGGTAGGGCAGTACCTGAGGTGCTACATGAACTATCAGCAATCCAATTGGGCAGACCGGGTGGGAGAGAAGGTTTACCTCTCCACAAAATATTTGAGATTAAAACTGCCTAGCAAGAAACTAGGGCAAAGTTTATGGGGCTATTCCACATAGTAAAGATCATCAACCCAGTCACAGTGCAATTGAAACTGTCTCGATTGCTGGGGAAGATATACCCGGCATTTCATAGTAGCCTCTTAAAACCCATGATCGGATCCACTCTGAGACCACTACCCCGGGAGACCCCGGGCCTTGTTATCATAGGGGGCCAAACCCATTATGAAGTTCATTGAGTCCTTGGTTCAAGGTGCACAGGAGACAACTCCAATTCTTAATCAAGTGAAAGGGCTACCCCTTATCAGAGGCATCTTGGGTAAAAAGTAGGAATATCCAGGCTGATCACCTTATAGCAAAATTCCATGCAGAAAATCCCAGCAAGCCTGGGGGAGGAATACAGTATACCTGTACTCAAATTGCTTTGTTTTACACAGGTTGCTTTTGGGAAGTGTGGGGAGCCAGATGTCAACTTGTAAAGCGTTGCCATGACTATTATTAGGTTGTTGTTTGAGGGAGGAATCCATGCATACCTTCGGCCAGAATTGGATCTCATATTTCTATAACCTAGTTCATGAATATGATCTATGATGCATGATAGAAGGGAGGAGATAGAGGAGTAAAGTTCAAATGCAATTAAGTGGAAGCAGTTTTGGCTCCGTAGGAGTACACGCCAGAATGTTGATCCTAATAAATCAATGGATTTCTTTTGAACTTTGTCTCGAGGCTCGTAAATTAATTAGGTCATCTTCTGGGAACTTCACAGTCGGTATATATACATTTAACACAATAACTTTCACTGTATTAAACTTATTTATCTAGGTTAATGTATAAAAAACTCTATTTATAATGGTCATGAACATGTTTTCTTAATAAATTTAAATTTCAGCTTTTTCCATACTAATTCACTAATTTCAATTTTGTGATGTGTTAAAATGTTTCCCCCAAATCAGAGGTGGGTTGCTCCCAGTTTGGCTGAACTGATAGTGGAATTCAAGCCTGGGTCACAGAACTGGCAGCAAGCCAGGCCTGCCATGCCTCCGAACCAGTTCCCTTGCTACTACTGGCCTGGTGCCATTTTGGTTTTTAGTGACTGTGCATGGGCATTTCATTGTTAATTGTTCTGTGCATGTACGTTGTGTGCAGGTTGTGAACCCGTAGTAGAACTGGCAGCAACCTACCCCTGCCCCACATGCCTTTAATTACAATTGTTACACAGTAGAAATATAAGGAATGTATTAATTTGTAACATGTTTTTAGTATGGTCTAATGGTTACGGCATTGGGCTAGAAAACCCAGGAGATTGTGAGTTCTAGTCCCTGCCTTAGGCAGGAAAACTGTCTGAATTATTTGGGTCAGTTACTCCCTTTCTATCCAATCCAGGTGTTGGTTTAGCTAGGCCCTAGTTTAATTCAGTACAGTTCTCATGTTCTGTATTTAGGATTAATCAGTGTATTATAAGAACTTTCCCCCCACACTTGTGATAGTTGTCAGATAACAACTTGATTCTGTTGTGGTTTTGTCTCCATGTGTGCATTAACTTATTTTCCATCTCTTTAAGTTACAATTTCTAAAGTTTGTTTCATTATGAGGGATGACCCCCACCCCTCTACAGGGAATGAAATATTTTGGGGAATATTAAAAGAGGGAGAATATTATATTTCTCCTAAAGGAGAAGAGGAGAAACAAGTTTTTAAAGGCAGAAAGCACCCCCAGTCTTCCTACCATAGGAAAGCAGCCTCAAGAAGAAGCCTGAAGAGGCCGATCTTTAGGAATGGAGATTTGGTATCCATTCAGAAAGATTGGGTCAATCTATTCATTAAAAAAAATGCCTTCAGCCACAAGCTCCCACAGAAGGCTGTAACTGATGGGATTAGAAAGTAGAACAACAAAAACTCTACACCCCCCCACCCAAATTCTAAGGACAGGACATGACATAATAAGATTTACCCATCACCATTAGAATAGCAAAAGACACAAGGCTTACTACATTGCACAATCTCCTGGAGCATCTCAGTTACAAAACCCCAGAACCCTATAAAAATCCATCCACTCACCCAGCCAATTGGTCAGCCACCCCGGAAACATACTGCTGTCACTGAAGTTTCTGGAAAACCAAATAAATGTAGACTTTCTTTCCTTGTAGGCAGTCTTCATTTTATTTCCAGCATCTTTCTCCTGGCTTGGAACAAGACAAGATTTTTATTCCAACAATTAGTTAATGAATACATGCAGTTCTGAATAACTAGCAAGATAAATAAAACTCTGGTGCTGGTTTTGGCTTTTGTCTTCTAAACTGAAGCAAATAAAATGAAATAAATGGAAAGAACAGGAACTGGCTAATTTGCATTATTAATTCTCATTAATTTCCAGGAATATAAAGGTGCTGAAATCAAGTGAAAGTAGAAAGAAAGTGGAACTGGTGGAATCTTAAAATTGTTCTCTTCCATTAAGATGCACCAAAGATCAGAAATGACTGTTAGGTGAATTAGTTGTCTATGAAGTGTTCTGAGTTCATTCTTTAGATTTGTTGGCACTCAGAATTGAATTGCATTTTAAAATTGGTGTCCAACTTTGCCATCAGAAACAGTTTCAAGACTGTTTTAAACATTCATATACAATACCTGAATATTTATGTTAACAAAACTTTAAATGGTAAGACAATTGTATTTTTTATGGAGTGAAATGACAAGGTCAATTTTAATTAAGCAGACATCAACCTCACTCTGTGTTGCATACTCTGATTAGGTTATTTCAAATTAACATAAGTTTTTGGAGACTTTACTGAAGTCAATGGTGTTAAACACCAGCTGTGCTGGCAGATAAATGTGGGATATAAGAAGGAGATAGTATTCACATTGAAATTAGCACTTGGCACAATATAATTCTCTGATTGCAAACTATGTGAAGTTGCCTGTGCTAATTGGTTGATTTTATTTGAAGCAGATGTTGTTAGCTTTCCACTAATAATCTGGAGATAAATTCTTTTGAAAAACATGCCATGGTAGGTTCTCTGCAGTATAATAAGCTAATTACAACTTTAAGTACTTGCAGTAATTAGCACAATGTGTATAAAGTGTTCCTGATCTTTTCACCTTGGTACATTATTGTTAGAGCATCTGAAAACAACAACAAAAAGCTAGTTTCCTCCTGCTTTCTGTCTATCCTAAAAGGACTATGAAATGGACTTTTATCCCTGTTTTAAAGTGTGCACAGGAAACAATCCTGAAGCAATCATCCACCTCTCAGTCATGAGATTAATCTTTTTTTCTGCTTTCCATTGCATATAGTTTGTAAAATTTTAGAACAAATTCCACTAATAATTATTCCTGCAAGCATAAAAGGTGAATTGATTTAAACTGCAGTGCTGGCTTACGTATTTGGAAAGAAGATATTAACTTTAAAAACAATTTAATTTTTTTATTTCCAGATTTTTTTTATATTTTAAGCAGAAACCTCTGTAAACATGCAAAACATGAAATTGCAAGCCATGAAGAAACAGAATATTTCAGTCAATCACTTAATGCAGATAGGCTTCCTGAAGAGGGTTGCAGGTGTAAACTGACATTTGTGGAAAGCGCACAAGTCTAGAAGACTGATAGTGAGAGCAAGTTTCAGATAATAGATATATACACATATATACATAGGTAGTGTTGGAAGAAATGTCCATCTGGGTTCAGTTCTAAGTGGGGAGAAAAACACTGGAAACATGGAGACTGCTTGGAAGGATGGCTTTAATGGTGAACAGGACCATATGGGTTTGAAGTGCTGGGTAGCTGACCAGAAGGAAGAAGGGGGGGGAGACAGACAGACAGACAGAC
This sequence comes from Thamnophis elegans, assembly GCF_009769535.1. Taxonomy (NCBI): domain Eukaryota; kingdom Metazoa; phylum Chordata; class Lepidosauria; order Squamata; family Natricidae; genus Thamnophis; species Thamnophis elegans. The sequence goes on along the minus strand of NC_045551.1, from coordinate 16,465,623 downwards.
AGACAGAGAAGACAGAGAGACAGAGATTTATAACCTCTCTTGGGCGCCGCCTTAGAGCTTCCTGTTCCTGTGTAAAGGCAGGTGTCCCATTGGTTGCTGAAGGGGTCATGTGAAAATCCTAAGAGTTTATCTGAGATAAGTGTCAGGGTTCCAAGTAACACCGCCAGAAGACCCAGAGGCTAGCAATTCCTCAAAGTTCCATTTTATTAGAGATGTCATATTGGCACATCTGGGAAAACCCGAATCTGAGAGTTCTGGGTTTTGCCCACCCAAAAGAAAGTTAAAGATCCATTCCCCATGCTCACAAGTCCATCACATGGTCCAATCATTTCAACATCCCAACTGGAGACAACCTCAGTCACTCCCATCCAGGTGCAGGGTGAGTGTTCTTGACTCCCATAGAAAAGAATGCTGTTGTGACTAATCCTCCATTGGCTCCTTGCAACCTCCCCTCCAATTTTCCAAGGCACTACATGTGACAGCCTTGAAGCTCCAATGAAAAAGATAGCTTCCAGGACTGACAGGACACCATCCCCCTCAGTTGAAAATTGTATTCTGGAATGAGAGGAAGGCAGGGAGCTAATTCAGTCATCATGTGGCATGTTAATCACCACCACCCCCGGAGGGTCCTTTGGCTTATGGGGAAATTTGTCATGAAATTCTTTCACTAATGCATCTGCTTTTGACATCCCAACTTTTAACCCAGGTAGCTTCTGACAAAGGATATCCTTTCCAATGAACTAGTATCTAGTAATCTGCCGCTGTGTAATTTAGAGTCTAAAATCTTTTTCACTTCATAGTGTGTCTCACCCTACAAGTAGTACAGGTTTTCACATATTCCTCCACATTTGATTTCATCTTGGGCCACCAAAATTGCTTCTGAGACAAGTGGAGGGTTTTTAGAAATCCATAGTGGCTGCTCAACCATGAGTCATGGCTATATTGTAAGACTTAAAAACTGTGTTGTAAGTTTCAAGCTGCTGGGGACATATAGCTTGGACCCTTTCCAAGGTAGACCTTCTCTCATGATTAAAGTCTCTCAATGTTTTGCAAGCCATCAATCTGTTGAAAGCGCTGCTTTTAAGATAGCTGTCAGCTTCTCCTCTAAGGGTATGGCTCGGCATCTGACTTGGCCCCTAGTAGTGGTTTACACCACAATTTTTAGCCCATTGGCTAGCAGATTCTTCCGCCCTGGTATATATTTGAGCTCAAATTTGAATCAGCGAAAGTATTGCGCCCAGCAGAGTTGTTTGGGGGAAAACTTCCAGGGGTGTCATTAAGGCTTCAAGGTTCTTATGATAAGAGGAGGAGGGGCACGCAAACTTTGGGCTCTGGAGGAGCGGCGATATCCTACCACCTTGGGGGGGGGGTTCTTTGGAGGCTGGTACTGTCTTAGAGGGACAGTGAGGAATGAGATCACGGGTATCACAAACCCACTGGAACATCTGCAATAGATCTCGACTCAGGTGGCTAGGAAGACAGCCATTGAGAGCTCAGAGTTGAAGTGGCTTCACAAAAAGAGAGAAGAAAGTGGCTTGGAACGTCTGGGTGATAATACACAATCACTGTATTCAAAAGTTTGTTTTTTTCCTCCCTGATTGATTGATTGAGAACAAAGAGAGAAGGCAAAAGTGGTGGAGTGAATTACCCCTTCAGGAAGCAGTGGTGGAGAAGCGAATGCGAATATAAATAAATGATTCATCAAGTAGTTTTGGGAGGATGGTTTGGAGAAATAGAGAGCAGTCTGGACAGAGTTGATTGTGAGAGAAATTTTTAAATATTGATATTGATATTGAAGAAATCGAAACTCTGAGATTGCTGTTGGAATTTTTTCCCCCTAACTACTTTCTTCAGTAACAACAGTGCCATTTAGTGGCAACAGAGAGAATATATTCTAAATAGTGGCCTTGAACAAGGCATAGTGATTTGATAAAGAGTGGTGATAAAAACTGCCACATAAGACAAAACGCCAGCTGTGTATTCATCTTTGGTGCTTTTGTTTTCCACTTTCCTGATTATAACTTTGGATCTCTGGAATTGCTTTGGAATTGTTTGGAACTGTGGAGTTTTTGCTTATATTAAGAATGGAAGTTATTTTCTTTCAGTGGATCTGTACCTGGTTCCTTTTTTTAAATCAACTTCTTTCTTGATTTTTCCTTGTAATTTTCCACTTAATGGGTACTTACGGGGTTTTTTTATTATTATTATTTATTTATTTATTTATTTATCTATTTATTTTATTTTATTTATTTGTTAAATTTCTAGGCCGCCCAATCCCAGAGGACTCTTTCTTTATCCTTTTCTCTCCTCCTTTTCTCTCCTACTGTTAGAGTTGGGGGGAATAAGAGGGATTAAAGATATATTTTTATTTTACAATTGTGGCTAATTTTTTACTATTTTTTCTCTCTCTGCTCTCTTTGTTGGAATTTGGGGGGTTTTTTGTTTGGTTTTTGTTTTGTCTTTCTATTCTCCACTGCAATTGGATTTGGGTAACAAGAACCTGAAGCTGGGAGGATTTTTTTTCTTTGCCCTTTTTGTTGGAATTTGGTCTTTTTTTTTCTTCTTTCCTTTTCCTTTTTTCTTTTACTACTACATTTGGATTAAGGTGACAAGAACCTGAAGCTTGGCTCACCAGACTTGGAGAGGTGATCTTCAAAATTTGGATTTGTTTTCGTCTTTTATCTTTTCTCATTTTTGATATTTGTATTATAAAAATAAATCAACAAGATGAAGAAGATAACAGCATATTCTTCTTTGACAGCAACAACCTCCAGCCCTATGGTACAAAAATCATCAAATATAACAATACAACAATATAAAGCAAGTATGGAGTTAAAGAGTATGCTACAGGTTATGCATGAAGACCTCAAAGAAAGAATGGACAAAGTGGATGAAGACCTGAAAGAGTTTAAAGAGATAATGGGAAAAAATGAACAGAGATTGCAGAAAATGGAAGAAAGGGTGTAAATAACAGAGAAGAAAAGGGAGGAGATGGATTATAGACTGACAACAATAGATAAAAATGAAGAAAAAATAAATATTTTGTGGGAAATGGACAAGGCTGATTTTTATTTTAGATTCCAAAATATCGAAGAGGAAAAGGAAGCGAATCTAGCAGAAAAAATCACCAATATATTGGCAGATGGACTGGAAGAATCCAAGGAAAAGATGTTAAGTGGGATTGATGAAACTTACATGGTCCATACAAGATATGCTATAAGAAATAAATTACCCAGAGAGGAACACGTAAAATTTACTAAGAAAACACTGAGAACAGCTGCAAGGAATACCACAATAAAATACAAATCTAAAGAAATAATAGTCCTCAAACAAGTGCCAAGAAGGGTGAAAGATCTAAGAAGAGAATATCAATTCTTGACTAAATGCCTAATAAAAAAGGAGTTAATTTCAGATGGCTAATACCAGAAGGAATGCTTAGTAACTTGGCAGGAACAAAGACATAGGCTGGGTACAGTAGAGAAGGCAGAGTTATTTTATGAACAATACAAGAAGAAGAGAGACTGAGAGAGGAAAGAGGAACAAAACTACAAGAAGAGAATGAGAAAGAATAGAGAAAACTAGCTAAAGGACAAGAAGAAAGGGCATTAAGAGAAGGAGCAAGAGCAAAAGAGATGAAAGAACAAATGGAGATGAGAATGACTAGATCAACTAAAATGATAAATAATTAAGACATGGAAGAAGAAATAAAAATAATCTCATTAAACATAAATGGACTAAATTCAAGCATAAAAATAAAAAGGACATTTAATAAATTAGAGAAATTGAAATTAGATATAATATGCCTGCAAGAAGTACATATTAAAAAGGAGAAATATTTGGATTATCTGAAATTGGGGAAGCTGTATATGATACTTGCTGATCAAAGAAAAAAAGGTGTAGCACTGTACATAAAAAAGCCAATGCAATCAAAGCAAATATTTAAAGATGAAGAAGGAAGGATGTTGATAATGGAAATAATGATGAATAACAAAAAAAAATATTGATGGTGGCGATATATGCGCCAAATGACAATCAAGAAGAATTATATGGAAAACTCCAAAAAAAAGATAATAGAATATGAATATGAATATGAATATGAATATATATATATATATATATATATATATATATATATATATATATATATATATATATATATATATATATATTTAATGTCACAACCCCTGGTATGCCCAAGTATGGGAGGAAGGTCACACTTCCACTCTCTGTCATTAGGCTCGTCACAAGAGTCCATCCAGACAGAAACCCAATATTTTTTACTGTTGCCTTTTTGTGTTACATTTGTTATATTTATGCTGATAAATAAATAAAGGGAGACTAGTATAGATCTATTTCAAGCTATTTAGCTCTCATCAGCTAGCCATACCCAAGTTTTTGGGAATCGAACCTGTGCTCTATTGCCTCCCAGGCAGGGAGTTAACCATTCTCTGTAGCTCAAATGGTTAACTCCCTGCCTGGGAGGCAATAGAGCACAGGTTCGATTCCCAAAAACTTGGGTATGGCTAGCTGATGAGAGCTAAATAGCTTGAAATAGATCTATACTAGTCTCCCTTTATTTATTTATCAGCATAAATATAACATATATCTATATCTATATCTATATCTATATCTATATCTATATCTATATCTATATCTATATCTATATCTATATCTATATCTATATCTATATCTATATCTATATCTATATCTATATCTCTATATCTATCTATCATCTATCTATCTATCTATCTATCTATCTATCTATCTATCTATATATATATATATATATATATATATATATATATATATATATATATATATATTAGGGGACTTTAATGTGATAGTAAATAATGAGTTGGATTATAAAACTGAAAAATTGAATAAGAAGTTAAGGAGAACACTGCCTAAAACATTCTTTACAATGATGGAGGAATTAAATCTACAAGATGTATGGAAAAGAAGACACTTTAAAGAAAAACAATATACATTTTACTCAAATAGACACATGTCGTGGTCAAGAATAGACATGATTTGGACAACAATAGATCTAATTGCTAAAACACAAAAGATTGACATAGAAACAAGTATATGGGGCAGACCACAATCCAATAATAATGATGTGGAAAAGTCAGAAAAAAAATGAGATGGATATTACATCAAAATCTATTAAATGAAAAAGAATTTCAGCAATATATGGAAAAAGAATTGAACTTTTTAAAAAAGAGAATGAGAAGGAGAACACATTCCTACAGAATGTGTGGGATACTAGCAAGACATATACTAGAGGACTAGTAATGACTTATCTAGGAAAAAGAAACAAACAAAACAGACAAACACAAAAGAAGATAGAGGAGGAACACAGGAGACTGGAAATAAAACTACAAAGAAACCCACAAAATGCTAAAATTAAAAATTTGATAGACCTAGAAAAACATACATTGAATTTAATAGAAAATGAAGAAGTGGCAAATAAAGTAAAAGCCACAAGACAAAATTTCTTTGAAAACGCAAATAAATCAGGATGATGGTTGGCGCATAAGATGAAAAAAAGAAAGAAAAAACATTCATAAATCAATTATCAGACCAAGAAGGGAATATTTGTTATCAAAAGGAAGAAAAGGAAAAAAATAGTAGAAAAATATTATAAGGAACTATACCAGCAAGACACAGTGGCAGAGGAAAAGATAAAACAGTATCTAAAGAAGGCAGAAATACCTAAGATTCCAGCAAAAATTAAATAGGCACTAGAAGAGAGAATAACAATGATGGAAGTAATAGAAGAAATAAAAAGGGGAAAACACCAGGTCCAGATGGATTACCAGCGGAATTTTACAAAACGCTACAAGAAGGGCTAAGCAACATCATGCTAGAAGTATTCAATAAGCTGTTATTAAAGCAAAAATACCAGATTCTTGGTCAGTGGCCTATATAACTCTCATCCCAAAAGAAGAAACAGACTTGCAGCAAATAAAGAACTATAGACCAATTTCTTTATTAAACATGGATTATAAAATCTTCGCATCAATAATGCTGGAAAGACTCAAAAGACTGTTAAGTGAATTTATACACTCAGATCAAAATGGTTTTTTTTCCAAGAGACAAATTAGAGATAATATGTGAATTATATCGAATGCATTAGAATATTATGAAGTACATCCCGAGAAACAAATGGCATTGTTATTTTTGGATGCACAGAAAGCTTTTGATAATGTAAATTGGCAACTTATGATAATGCAACTGCAAATGATGGATTTTGGGGAGGGATTCATAAATATGGTTAAAACTATTTATAAAGAACAACAGGCTAAAGTGATGGTAAATGGAGTGCCAATTAGAAAAGGGACTAGGCAAGGGTGCCAGCTATCTCCATTATTATTCATATTGACACTAGAAGTTTTGAACAGAAAGATAAAGCAAGATAAAGATATAAAAGGAATGAAAGTTAAAAAAGAAGAATATAAATTGCAAACGTTTGCAGATGACTTGGCATTTATTATTGAAGATTCAATAGAAACAGGTCAAAAACTACTAGAACAAATAGAAGAGTATGGAGGAGTGTCAGGATTGAAAATTAATAAAGATAAAACACAAATGTTAATGAAAAACATAACAGAAAAACAGAAAAGAAATAATGGAGAAATTAGATATTCAAATAGTAAAAAAGTGAAATATTTGGGAATACAGTTGAATTGGGACAAACTCAGAAATTTCTTTCTGTAACCAAAACTCTTGGTACAATTTCTTAAACTTTGGCTTCAGCTCAATGTCATTGTGCAGCTTTATGAGTTGTTCCTCCACTACCCCATGTTCCTCAGGATCTGAAAATGAATTTATCACCCAATCTGGAATTTCCGTCAAATGAAGATCCTGATATCGCTCAGACATATCTTTATACAGCATGTCCAAATAGTCACAAAAAACTTAAAGATCATCATCTTGTATCCCACCTTTCTCTTCTAGCTCAGAGAAGCTCGGAAATTGGTATAGCTCATGATGGCCTATATTGCGCTTGAAAAGAGTTAACTTTAAAATAAACGTAGAGATGACAGATTTGGCCTTAATAAGAATTGACCTAATTTCCTTGCAACTGCAAATTCACTTCATTGAACTTTGCAAATAGTTCTGATAAATAAGCAATGTCATGCCTGATCTCTTTGAGTTCACCACTGAGCAAGGCATTCTTGTCTTCTAAAAACTCCACAACAGTGTCAAAAAGATTGTAAAAGCATCTCACACAGTTGCCTTTTGATAGCCAATTAACTTCTGTATGAAGCAGCAAACGATCAAAATCTTCATCATTGAAAAGGTATTGAAAAAGTGACTTATGACCATTTTTGACAGTTATGACCATTGTAGCATCCCCATGGTCGTAAGATCAAAATTTGGATGCTTGGCAACTGACTCATACTGTATTTATGATGGTTGCAGTGTCCAGAGGTCATATGTTCATCTTTTGCAACCTTCTGATAAGGCAAAGTCAATAGAGAAGCCAGATTCACTTAACAACGTTAGTAACAAGTGCAGTGATTCATTTAACAAGTGGCAAGAAAGATAATAAAATAGGGCAAAATTCACTTAACAAAAGAAAATTTGAGCTCAATTATAGTCATAATCTGAGGACTACCTGTAGTCTGCAGCAGGAGGAAAAAGGCTTTTCAGAGAGCAAAGAGATAGCAGAGTTTGGAATGTAGGCAGGAAGAGAGCAAGTTTGTATCTTACCTAGCAATTTGTGAAATACAGGTGGTCCTTATCTTACAACTATTAGTTTAGTGACAGTATGAAGTTACAATGGCACTGAAAAAATTGATTTATGACTGTTTTTCACACTTCTAACCGTTGCACCATTCCCATGTGATGAAAATTCAGACATTTGGCAACTTACTCATATTTATGATGGTTGCAGTGTCCCGGGGTCGTGTTGATCACTTTTGTGACCTTATGACAAGTAAAGTCAATAGGAAAGGAGGAAAAATCCCACTTTATAGCTAGTACAACTAATGATTAAAGATATTTCACTCATTACTGGGAATGAGATCAGGGCAATGACAATTCATTTTGGGGGAAACACAAGGATGTAGTCAGGACATGATGTTAAACTGCACTGTAAGCTACTTTTATTAGGTGTGTCAATGCTTGAGAACCACTTGTCTCAATTCCACAAACTATTCTGAACAAAATGTGCCTCCCTCTTTCAGCAGATCAGCCAGCCAGCTAATGCTATAAAAAATATTACTAATTTAAAACACATTTTCTGGAGTATTTCCAGTAGTGGGCAAGATTAAGATTGTTTATTAATCCAGATGATTTTTAAAAGAATCCTATTAACAATACTAATACTATAGAAAAAAAGTGCATCTATGAAGTAGTTGCAAAATCACACCCTGCCCCAGCATGAAAGGATTACAATCCACAACCTCTTTTTTAGCTCAACCAGAGTAGACCCTCTTCCTCTTAGAATCACATCCCAAAATTTCAGATTCCCCTGCAATTTTTTACGGAGGCAGCAGCTCACTTTCTACACAGCATGACAGACCGGTTGAGCATCTCCGTGCGCTCATGTCAGGTGGGACAGGAACTTCGGCTCTTGTGAAGCTGTTCACCCACACACCCATTTGTTAAATAACAGTGGGCCGCGGAGAAGGAAGGTGGCAAAGCTGGCGAGAAGCAGGGAAGACAACTCCATCACTATGTTTAGGAATTCACGGCCGCCCAGCCCCGCAGCTGGAGGAGCAGTTTTAACTACCAATCTTGCATGATGAAGAAGAACCCAGCCCTTCCACCTGTTGAAGGCGTGTGCGAGACCCAAGCCTTCCCAAAAGTGCAGTGTCGCTGGTTCCTGGTGAGGTGAGACTTAATCACCACCTCCACACAAGCCGCGCAGGGAAGGACTCTCGCTTTCGGTCCCATTGCATTCCCTTCCAGCGCCTGCACGCTAAGCTAGGCGAGTCAGGAGTATAGTACAGCAGAAACCTCCAGCACTCCTCTGCCACCTCCCTTGACTCTTAGCACCCCCTAAGTCATCCCACTGCCCCCAGGGGGTGGTACCGCCCACTTTGGGAACCACTGACACTTCACTTCACAGCTAGGAGTGTCTTCAACACTTGCTGCACTACTTTGATGTATTCTTCTAGAGTCTCACTGAAGATGAGAATGTCATTCAAGTAGACTAGGACTCCCTTGTATAAGTGTTCATGCAGCACCTTGTTAATCAGTTGCTTGAAGAACGTAGGGGCTCCTTGGAGCCAAAAAGGCATGACTCTGAACTGGAAGTTGCCCAACAGGCAATTAAAAGCAGTCTTCCATTCATCTCCCTCCCAAATGCATATTCGGTAATAGGCTTCTTTGAAGTTTAGTTTCATGAACATCTTGCCCTTTGAAAGATGATTCAACATGTCTTTCATAAGGAAGAGGGGGTAGGTGTTTTCCATGCACACAGCATTAATTACGTGAAAATCCACACTAAGTCTCATCCCCCATCCTTCTCTTTAAATAGCACAGGGACAGCCACTTTAGATTTTGCGGGTTGGATGAAACCCCTGGCTAGGTTGGTATTGATGTATTTCCTCAGTTCAGCCATTTCCCTTGAGCTCATGGAATACATGTTGGGATTTGGCAGCTTAGCCCCTGGCTCGAACTCAATTACGCAGTCAGTTGGATGATGAAGGGGGAGGAAAGTGCAGTCTTCTTTGCTAAATGTGTTGGCCAGGTCCAGGTACTCTATGGGGACTGGAGTGCTGCCAGGCAGTGGTTCCATGGTGGCCACATTTTCCAACTGGCAGGGGCCACTAGGGCTTTTCGCCTGTTGGCAGTTATTTGGTGGGACCGGCGGTAAGGGGCCAATGCCTATCCTTATTTTTCAGTAGCCATCCTCCCATGTGATGGTTGGGGACCACTTGTCTAGCAAACTGAGTCCCAATATTACCCGCTCTGTCATTTGGAGGTGACTACAAATCAGATGAGCTCTCGGTGACACCCCATCTCCAGCCTAATGAGTTCAGTGACTAGTGTGGCTGGGACTCTGCCTATCAGTGTCTCATCAACTTGCTCAAAGTGTATGGGGAAGGCTTGGGGCCTCATGCTTATTCCTAGCTGCTCAATGATGGGGAGACTGATCAGACACTTAGTGCAGCCAGTGACTATCACTGACTCTACATCACCTTGCACCCCACTCTCTAGTTGGATTTTAATAGTGAAGGGGTAGATGGCTTCACTTACCAATAAATCATCTGTGCTGCTGTTTCCACTGGCAGCCCCAGAAGCGGGTGACTGGCTGGAGATTCCTTACCTTCATCTGGGGGAAGAAGAACATCTATGGCCTGCCCGGTGAATCTCCCCACTTCCAGCAGCTTCTTGGGGGTCCACCTTCCCTGGGTTGCAGACAGAGACCGGGGCAAGGAATGGGAGTGGGAGCTAGACACTCAGCTGCCTGATGTCTCAGTTGGTTGCACTTGAATCACTTTACCATTCCTGCAGGCCTGGAAGGGGCTGGCTTAGCTGGCTTCACCAGGGCTTGGTGGCCAAGGGTTCTCTTGGCCGGTTTCTCTGGAGTGGGTTTCCGAGGGGGGATTATTTCTCAATCTATCACAACAACTATGGTATGCCAATCACTGCAGGCAGGTGAGAATGACTTAGTGGGCATGGCTATCTGAGTGTCATCAGGTAGGCATGAGTGGGTAGGTGTGGCCAGGTCAATGTGAAGCATTAGGTACAGCTGGCTTGATGCAGATGTCTCAGGGCTGCTAACCTGGGGTGCTGGGTGGGTGTGGTCAGGTGGGGGCACCCAGGGGGGCCAGGTGGATGCAGAACAAGTTGCCCTGTGCAACTGGATGTGGAGCCAATTCATCACCCAGTCAGAACAAAAATCACCTAGAGACATGCTGGCAAATAGGAAGCAGGGAAGCAGCAAAATTTGAAAGGCAAAGGGTGGATTCCCCCCCCCCACCTTGGAGAAACGCTCCTTTTTTCTTTCAGTTTCCTACCTCCTGTTCCAGCAGGAGAACCTACACCATTTAAGACAAGTGACTATCCAGTCTCTTACAATGCAGAAATAGATAATGCTTGGGCCATCACTGTGGTTTTTCATATTCTTATGATTTATGTTCTTATGCTATTCTTGCTAATAATCTTTGCAAGATGGCCAGATAAGGATCTCTTGCCTGATAGGTCCAAAGCAGAGATGGGTTGCTGCTGGTTCGGCCTGGTTCAGATGAACAGGTAGCGGAATTCAGGCCTGGGTTGCAGAACTGCCAGTGACCCAGGCCTGCCATGCCTCTGAACCGGTTTCCTCGCCCCTGCTGGGCTGCCGCCATTTTGTTTTTTAGTGACTGCATGCACAGATCACTGTAAATTGTTCTGTGAATGTGCAAAGAATAATTTACATTGAACAACGCAAGTGGTTGCAGTGTATGGCTGGTATACGCGCAGGTTGTGAACTGGTAGCAAAACGAGCAGCAACCCACCCCTAGTCCAAAGGAATAATGTGTATACCCATAAATAGAAGTGATACTTGTCTAGTTTATGTTCACATAGACCAACAAACATGGAAACCAGGATTCTGCATTTAGTTGGGATTGTTTATGACATTTTGCTTTAACTGTGGGAAACATCAATAAGGAAGATGTAGACCATAGATAGATAAAATCAGGAAATAAAAAAAAAACCTGGCACATCTCCTATCCACTGTTAGTTTTCCAACACTATGTGGAAGCTGGGCAACATAAATAAATGGCTGCAATGAGAACTAGAAAAATATGAGAAAATATTGGTTTTTATTAAATGATTGGTGATTATTTAAAAATTTGGTACCCGGATAAAGCATAACACATGGTATATAACTATAAAACTAGTTTGCTTCATATTCCAAAAAGAATATCAGAATAGAGAGATGCACAACAGTATCCAAAATCAAATTGTTAGGGTATTGGGTTTTTTTGGGGGGGGGGGATGAGAGTCACAGCAAGAACTCTTCCAAACTGTACTTAAAACACAAAATATCCACCATCCTGCCTTCTGTTTATCTCTGCCTTCTCCATTTCCATGCTCCTCTTTCCCATTTCTGTGGATTTGACCAAATGGGGAATGATGAATCCTTTCCCTGATTCAGGAAGATATCTGCAAATCAGTGATGGTTTTCAAAGTTTTTTAGAACTTATTCTGTAGGTGTGGCCTGTTTTATGGGAGTGGCTTGGTGGTCATGTGACTGGGTGGGAGTGGCTTGGCAATCATGTGACGGGGTGGTTGTGTGACCAGGTGGGGGTGGCCTAGTCGATGTCACTGAATTAAGGTGGCAGGCTGAACCAAAGTAAGCCTCAAGCTTGAACCAAACTAGGGTTTCATGATATTAAGCTTTAACTGTTCACATAGAAATTGCAAGGTTTGCTTTTAGGACATAGTGCGGTTAGACACGGGTTAGAAGGAAGTCTGTACATGAAATATGTTGAGGCAAAACATCTATTTTAGCCATTTGCTGGCTTGGTTATTAATCTGTTTGGTAGACACATATAGTTAGTTCCTCAAAATACGAGCTATGTATGTCCGTTGGCTGACCTATATATTATGACATTCTGTAGACATACTTTCTGTAACTCAAGGGCAAATCTTGAGGGGTGTTTCCAAAACTAACAGATGGCTTTAGCTGAAAGCGATAAACTATATAAGGAAGTTCCTGAATTTCACTTATTGTTCAGGCCATGTATTCTTTGCTATGAACCTGCGCAAATAAACTTTTCCTTCTCTGAAGAGCTGGCTTATGTGTCCTGTCATTTTCTAGAACAGAATTCTTTGCCCCAATGAATGACCTACAAAAAGAAGATATAAAAAAGGAACTGTATTATTTTGTGCATTTACTACTTAAATAAGAATAAAATAAGTACACAAAACAAGAGCTACTTACAGAAGGAAGATGACTGTCCTTGCCTGTCTTCAATATAACTGACTATCTTGCTCCAATGACCTGCACAAAAATAAGAGACACAGAAATGAACTCTTCAATTGCATGCACTGCATTAGGATGAAACAAGCACACAAAACAATAAAACAGCTACTTATAGAGGAAAAATGATTGTCCTTGCCTGTCTTCAATATAACTGACTATCTTGTTCCAATGAATGGCCTGCACAAAGAAGAGACACAGAAAGGAATTCTTTAATTGCATGCACTACTACATTAAGGATGAAACCAGCACACAAAACAATAAAACAGCTACTTACAGAGGAAAGATGACTGTCCTTGCCGGTCTTCAACATCACTGACCACCTTGCTCCAATGAATGACCTGCACGAAGAAGAGACACAGAAATGAATTCTTCAGTTGCATGCACTGCATCAGGATGAAACAAGCACACAAAACAATAAAGCAGCTACTTACAGAGGAAAGATGATTATCCTTGCCGGTGTTCAACTTCACCACCTCACCACCTTGCTCCAATAACCTGCACAAAGAAGAGACACAGAAAAGAAGACTCTAATTGTATGATCTTATACCTTACATAAGAATAAAATAATGAAAGAGATACACTCAAGTACTTACTTGTGTTATTGGTTTTGTGGTTGAAGATGTTTCCAGATTGTTCTTAGGTTTCCAGACTCCTCAATTGCACTTTTCTTGGTCTTCACTCATGGATCATCAGCCGTGTGATGGTGTGCTCTGAGCCACTTTTTCACTGCAGGAATTAGGTCCCATCTCTTAACAGGCATGCCAACAATGCTTATCGTCATCAGATTACTAACGTTTGGAACAATTAGGCAGGTTCTTTGTTCTGAACATATGAGGTTCATTTTTGAGAACCCTCTTTTTGCCTCTGCTGAACTAACAGCAATTGTCCTGATAATATCTCTAGCTTTTTTGATGCTGTCAGGAATTTTGTAGGTCTTTGGATCTTTGATCACATTTTCCAAAAAATCTCTGTAGTCGTTCAAATAAATTTCATAATTAAATATTTCACCAAATTCAATCAATGCTGTCTCTGCTTCTGCCCATGGAATGACAACATCTTCAATGTTTTTGAAGGCTTCTGAAGCTAGCATTCCATCAACCTCTTTTTTTCATATGGACCCTTTCCCCATCTAAGCATTTCAAATGCTTTAATTGATCGCAATACCAATTTTTTGGCCTTGATAATATCTGTGTTTCTCCCCTGCAGGGCATTTGACAGAAGAGAAATCTCATTTACAACATCAATCATGAGGCCAAATCATTCAAAAAATTTAAATTTTCAAAACAGGAAGCCATGCCTGGGAATCTTTCAATGCGCAGAAAAAACTGATGTAGCGCTGGTTAAGCATGCCACACAGCTATGGTTGACCTTAAACTACAGGCAGCCCATCTTAGTTTCAAAACTCTGCCAATGTTCACAATTTCAATGCCCAATTGTTCAGAGATTTGGAAAAGGTCATTCTGGCTCTTGCAGGATTTCTGGAAAGTGGTGTGTACCTTGTTAAGCAATATCTTGAAGTGGTTCACTTGTTTTATTTCTTTTTCGCAGCATCCAGCACAAGTTGGTGGTGGTGGTTCAAGCAGTGCCAGATTAAAATGTTTGGGAAGTCTTGATATATTCTGGTGTTGACTCCAGATTTTCTCCCAAACATAATGTTGGCACCATCAGAGCAGAAAGCTATTAAATTCTTCTACAGATATTCGGTGGTAAACCCTACTTTACACAAAATTCCCATCGCTGCAGAACATATGGTTTCCGCATCTTGTTTCTCTAATTCCAACAACTCAATGAAAATGGTTGCTGGGGATTCTGAATCCTCAACATTAACAAAAACTCTCAGAACTGCTTTCATTGATAGCATTGAGGCTTCATCGATTATTAAACACACCTTTAAATTCTTTGCAATAATGCTGAAAAACACAGTGGTTTTAATTTCATTTGCAATGAATTCAACTATTTTCACTGCGTATCTCCATGAATGCAAGCCTACTCTCACATCTCTCCAATTGTAGTTAGCAAATTTACCTGCCCTTCGATGTCTGAGAATTGTTTGCATCTTTGTGCAAGATCGTAAACAGTAAAAAATAGTTTACTAGTACTGGATAAATGTTTGTCAATTAACTTATCTATGGATTTGGTTAAAGCATCCTACTCCCATTGTTTACTGTTCTCTCTACAAATAAGATGTGCTTTTGATTGAAAATATTCCTTCATTTTTTTTTTCCTGAGAGATGATTGCTGATTCTCCTTAGTTGTCTCTGCTGTCTCAACCTGGAAATTTTTCCACTCTCTAGAAATATGAATACCTTTCTCTAATGAGAACATGGGTTTCACACAGTACTCACAACCTAACTTTTTGTCGGATACTGCCAGTCCATCATACTTGTCCTTGAAGTTTCTGTATTGCTGCAAACTTCAGCAGTCAGGAAGTTTTGGAACTTCAGTGGAGGAGATGGACTTTCTGATTTCTCTTACTTCAAGTGGTGGTGGTGGTGGTAGTGGTGGTGGTTGCGGCGGCGGCGGCACTGGTGGTGCTGTTGTGGATCAGCTGATTGCTCCTCTATTGGTTTTTTGGAGAAGAAAGCGGTCATACTCTGTTGCCTCTTCTTCATCCTGTTAAATAATGCTAACTGCAAAAGAAATAAAACAATATTGGATTCGATTGTGGTTGTAAACTGAGGACTACAAGTAACAGAAGGAACCTCTGTTTTCACCCAATAATGTATAGTCTTTTCAGGAAGGAAACAAACAGGAAAGATATAGTTTTTTATCTAAGAAGTTAGATCAAGAAGAATGAATGTCATAGATAAATTCACAGAGCAATACGGATTTCTTTTTCTGAAATTTATTCCTCAGTTCAAAAAACAGGAATATATGAATTAGGTTCAGTACTTAGGTCAATCCAAATAGCTATTCAAGAGTTAGTGGTGTCATGGTTAGAAACAATGGTAAAGCAAGATATGGATTTAAAACCAGAAATATTTTGTTGGGTATTTCAAAGGGAATATAATACATATTTAATTTAACATATGTTAGCAGCTGCTGGAATTGTGCATACACAACAGTGGAAAAACAAAGATATGAAAATGAATAAATATTAGAATGTGCAGGAATGAATAAATTAATTAAAATCAAGAAGGCTTCAAATACTTTTTCACGTGGGATTTGTTTTATCAATGGCTAACTAACAGAAACAGAAATTAGAAATCTAAAAGTATGAAAGAAAACACCAATTATGTAAGGAAAGGTCACTAAAATGTATAAGGAAATATTATTAGTACTTGATCATTATTAATGTGTAGATAACTGCGGGACATTACACACACACACAAACTATGACAGCACCAGGAAAACACCAAAAGCATAACAGTTTTCTCCCAAAAGACTGCAGATGAAACCAGTTTTTCCCCTAATTCTAAGGACAGGAAAGAGAAAGCCACTGGAATAAAAACCATCAAAGCATTGTTATAAAGGACATAAAAACCCATCAAGATGCAGGAGCTCACAAAGCAGCACACAACTCAACATATGAAAACAGCCATAGAGTCACATAAAAGGTTATTGCTGCAAGAAGCAACCACCTCACAATTACCTCAACAACCAGGGATCACGCAGAAATAAACACCAAATATCGCAAAGCTGCCTTGCACCAACCTGGCCTGCCCATAGAAAAGCAGCCACAATTTTATGTGCCTCAAAGTGGCTGCTTTAATATGGGCAGGTTGGTGCATGGTTTGGGAGATTTTGTGTGTTTCTGTAGTGAATTCACTACAGAAATAAACACACAAAACCTCACAAAGCTACCTTGCACCAAACTGCCCAAACAAAAGCAGCCACTTTGAGGCACATAAATCTTATGTGCCTCAAAGTGGCTTCTTTTCTACGGGCAGGCCAGGTTGGTGCAAGGCAGCTTTGCAATATTTTGTGTTTATTTCTGTAGTGAATTCACTACAGAAACACACAAAATCTCCCAAACCATGCACCAACCTGCACACTTAAAAGCAACATATTGCATCACAAATAAAACATTTCCCAAAAGCAATAACATTTCTTGTAATAAACCTTTTCTGAAAACAATAAATTAAAAAATCATTCCCTATAAACAATTAAAAACATATTCTATAAACAATAAATAAAAAAAATCATTGCCTAAAAGCAATTAAAAAACTTATTCTATAAACAATAAATAAAATATCCTTTAAAAAAGATTAAAAGCATAAAGAAAAAAATCCCCAGTCACTTACCAGTAGGCTGAGTGAAAACCAGCCTCATGATACAGCCTGATGTGATCCTGTACCTGACTTAATTGGAATTCATAATTAGAATGTTCTTTTCTCAGTTTTTTAAAATGCTAATTGTATCCCCTTCTGAACTATAGTTCTTTTTCATGGAGGGAAGTAAGCGGTGGGGTACCACAAGGCTCCGTCTTAGGCCCAGTACTCTTCAATATCTTCATAAATGACTTAAACGAGGGAATAGAAGGGGAACTCATCAAATTTGCAGATGATACTAAGCTGGCAGGAGTAGCCAACACCACAGAAGACGAACTAAAGATGCAAAAAGATCTTGACAAACGGACCCTATCGACCAAGGAAAATTTTAATGTGGAAAAAAGCAGAGTTTTGCATTTAGGCAGGGAAAATCAAAGGTATAAGTACAGATTAGGTGAGACCTAATCTGTAACAGCAACTATGAGAGAGACCTTGGAGTCCTAATGGATGATCATTTGAATATGAGCCAGCATAAAAACTAATACAAACCTAGGTTTTATGAACAGAGGCATAGAATCAGGATCATGTGAAGCAGGGGTGGGTTTCAAAAAATTTTACTAGCGGTTCTGAGGGTGTGGCTAGGTGGGGAGGGCATGTGACTGAGTGGTCATGGCCAACTTGATATCATTCATGCACACTCATGATCTCCCCACCAAGCCATGCCCACCAAAACCGTGGCAAAAAAATTTGGGACTCCAACGGAGGGAGTGGGGATAAAGAGAGGAGAAAAACTCCCAAAAATAGACTGCCAGAGGACTTAGGTTGTGGAAAAGCCATAAGTTTTCTAGAGGGAATCAAAGCATTCAACTTTGCAGCCTGGAGGCTACGCCTGTGTTTATAAATCCAGCAGGTGAGTAGGGGGTGTGGGGAAGAGAACAACAAGAGGGAAAGGGTGGGAGACAGGAAAAATGTAAGCGGAGGCACTGGACTGAAAGCAGGGCAGGAGGGAGGGAGGAAAGTTCACTTGATCCTGGCTCAAGATAAGGGGGTGAGGAGGAACCGGCTGCAATCCAAAAAAACACCCCCAGACCATGGGAAATCACAGACCCGGATTGCATGCATGCTCTTATGCCCTGCAATTGCAATTCTGTGGCCCAAAGGCCCATAGAAAGACAATTCTGGATTGTATCAACAAATCCTGCACCAATCCTTACAACCCCGAGGTAGCGCAGTGGTTAGGGTGCAGTACTGCAGGCCATTTTAGCTGACTGTGATCTGCAGTTCAGCGGTTCAAATCTCACCGGCTCAAGGTCGACTCAGCCTTCCATCCTTCCGAGGTGGGTGAAATGAGGACCCGGACTGTGGGGGCAAGTTGCTGACTCAATTTTCTAAAAAATTTGTAAACCACTTAGAGAAGGCTGAAAGCCCTATGAAGCAGTATATAAGTCTAATAAATAAATAAATAAATAAATAAATAAATAAATAAATAAATAAACCCTGAAGTACTAAATGTTGTTTGTTTGTTAGATTAATTTTATGTCTTTTTTCCAGAAGTTCAAGGTAGCCTCCACTATGCCCCAGCCAATTCAACGACCACCTCTCCTTTTTGGACAGGTACCTCTTCCTCTTGCAAGTTTGCCTCGCCCGGGCTGAGCTCTTGCTCACTTTTGCTGCTGTTCATTGTCTCCTCTGCCGGCCCTCTATACCCTCTATGCCTCGCCTCGCCACGACGTATCTAGGTTGAGGAGTCACAAATGGGCAGGCAAGGTGAGGCGCAGTGAGGGAGGGGGAAAGCAGCAGGGCTCTCGCCCTGGCTACCACCAGCTGCCCACAGCAACATGCACCCCACCCAATCCTGGGTTCCTCCTATTACATTCCATTTTTGTGCCTTTGGGTGGAGCAGAGGAGCCAATCAGCTTCATCAAATTCCTACAATGGGTAAGTTGAGTGATGGTAATGGAAGGTGCTCAGCCAATCAGGGCCAGGGTGAGCTGCGGAGTGCAGGGCCCACTTCCCTCCACCCAAAGGCACAAAAACGGAATGCAATAGGAGGAACCTGGGGCTCGACTTCTCTGGGAAAAATTCCCTTAGCATGGAGAGGGGCTGTTAGAAACCACTAGCCCTGCCTCAGTTCTACATTAAAAACATTACCCTGAGTCTGGCTCTTGCAAGAAGTAAATCATTTCCAATGGTTGGAGGGGGAAAGGAAGGAAATGGGAACTGCCAGAAAAGGGTTCGTCAAGTGGCTTTCTGGTGAGAAAAGAGGCCTCAAAGGCCCCATGTGACCTTCTGGGCCTCCTTTTTCATAACTGAAAGCCTCACCAAGTGGATCTATCATGAGAAATGATTCCTTGAAGGCCACATATGCCCTTTTTTTAATCACCAGAGGTCTCGCCAAGTGGATCTCCGGCAAGAAAGGAGGCCTGGAAGATGCACATGGCATTCTGGGCCTCCCTTTTCATCACCCGAGGCCTCGTCAGACCTTTTGATGACAAAAGGATGAAGCAGACAAAAAACAGGCTGCAGAGGAGATAGATCTTCAAAAGGTAAATCACCTGGCATTGCAGGATGGAGAGGAAGCAATTGTGGGGACCCTAGGTGAGAGAGAATGAGGTATCTGTGGGTTGTGGGAGGCCTTGGGTAGTCTGAAGTAGGTGACCTGTTTCATCACTAACCCTCCCCCCCCATGGCCTTCTGCATCCTGAGATATCTCATGTACACTTAACAAACTGTGCATTTGCCCACACATTAAATTAGCAAGTGTGTAGGTGAAAGCAAGGAGTAATCTCATTCAAGGTACAAGATTCACTCCCACAAATCATTGGATTACAAATAGAATGGGCAGGCTCCATTACATTCATAACTTGAGAACTATTACTATTCCCATTCCCATTCCATTCTATTCTACTAGTCTCGACCTATTTTGCTTTTTAGGGAAGATTCATTGTATTCAATATCACATACTTCTTTTATTTTGACTTTGATTTTATATGTTCAATGTACTTTTGAGAGTTATGCTTAAGAGTGCTGACACCTATTATGCCTTTCTCATGGCTCACTCTTCCGTGTTTAAGATTCTACTCTGTCACTCTGCATCCCTGCATAGTGAAAAACAAGGAGTTGCTTGGGAGCTCTGAATCTTTCTTGAATCTTCAAATAAATGTCTTCCCTTTTTTTTGGAGGGGGGGGTGTCTTTCATGGAATGATCCCATAGGATTTAAGTCAGGATCCCTGTTTTATCAAATATTTCATATTTATTTATAAATTAGAAACTGTCAACTTACAAGGCAAAACACATCTTTATTTCCAAAAATTATCTTTAACCTAAATGTATCTTATTATTAAAAAAATAAAATGGATGGAAAACTGAAGCCCAAGTGGTTTGTTCGGGTTTTTAGAAGTGCAGAGAGATGTAGTTAGGCTAGAACCAAACTATCTTCATAATATTACTAAAAGAAGAGTTCTCAATTGATAGAATTGATTTCATATACATGAGAGAAGTAATGTACCTCAACAATTGTGATAACAACAATTTTTTGCTTCTGCTTTGCACTGAGATTGTCCCAGTTATATTAAATATTGAAATTTTCAAATTATGAACACACCCCATTCTGAGTACTGTCCCTGGTTATGAGCAGCATACTTGAAGAATAATACAAATAAACACAAATAGAACAGATGGAAACAAAAGAACCAATAAGGATAAATACACTGGGAACCAACCTAAAAGAAAAGATTGGGAAACATATGTAAATGGTCCTTTCAAATTCCTAAAGAGGAATAACCAGAAGATGACCATAATTTCTCCTCTATCATCTCAAAGTACAGGACACAGAATAATGATTTTAAATTATAGGAAGATAAACTTCCATGGAATGTTAACTTTCCAGTAGTAAGAACAATTAAAAAGTGGAAGGCATAGTGAATGCAGGTGATCACTCTTCACTGGAAGTATTTCAACAAAAGCTGAATAAATATACTTGGGGATGCTTTACATTTGTATTTTTGTATGGAGCACAATTAGGATTTGGATTTTAATGGTTCCTTTCACTTTAATAATTCAGTGATTAAAGATTCATTTGCAAAATATATCATGACTAAAATGTACTCCCAAATGTTTGAGAATTTAAGTTTGACAACAGCAACCAACTCATCAAGTTTCTTTTCTGACTAAATATATCATGTGTCCCCAAAGTGCCAGTCATTTTAAGCATCTGCAACATATAATCAATTTATATGAAACACACACTATAAAATCCATTGTTGAACTACAATTTGGCTAAAGGTTTTTTTTTTTTAGAATAGAATAGAATTCTTTACTGGCCACGTGTGATTGGACACACAAGGAATTTGTGTTTGGTGCATATGCTCTCAATATACATAAAAAGACAAGATACATTCGTCAAGAATCATAAGGTACAACATTTAATGATAGTCATAGGGTACAAATAAGTAATCAGGAAACAATCAATATCAATATAAATTGTAAGAATACAAGCAACAAAGTTACAGTCATGCAAGTCATAAGTGGGAAGAGATGGGTGATAGGAATGATAGGAAGACTAATATTAATAGTAATGCAGTCTTAGTGAATAGTTTGACAGTGGTGAGGGAATTATTTGTTTAGCAGAGTGATGGTGTTTGGGGGGAAAATTGCTCTTGTGTCTAGGTGTCTTGGTGTGCAGTCTCTACAATGTCGTTTTGAGGGTAGTTGAAACAATTTATGTCCAGGATGTGAGGGGTTAATTCTTATGAGAAGTTGAGAACAAAACCTTTCTATCAGAATATCTGTAGAGCACCAGATGCTTCAAAAGATTTCTGTAACTGATCAGCAATGGAAGATTGTTATTACCTAATTAATTTATTTATAGAATATTAACCATTAAAGTGCGTGTTCAAGATCTAGAGGAACTCAATCCATACAATTCCTCTCAGTAGGCGACAATATTCTCTGCTGATAAAACTCAGATTGCAAGCCGTACTTCATTAGAATGCCCTCAGTGACTGAACATTCTCCAAGGTCAAGTCTGTTTCCTAGCAACAAATGAGATCTGATTAATTCTTTTGTGGGTGTGACATACACCACACTGATGTGTGTGATTCTGTGTGAGGTTATACTATTTGTGTAGTGGCAGGAAAGCAAGTAACAATTACTAGCTGAAAGACATTGGATACATATGCATAGCAATGGCATTATTAGATGTATAAATAATCATGGGGGAAGTGTGACTTTCCATTTGTAATGTTAACCTAAGACTGTAGATTTTAAAACTAAGTTTCTTCACATTCCAGTTGAAGGATTTCAGAGTTAAAAAGCATGGAACCTAGCAGCTAAGATTAACGGTCCCAACAGTTGTGTATTTGGTTTTTATGGTTAATGTTATCATTGCTTTTCACTTGACCTCTTGAAATTGGCAGTGTGCTTAAAGAGAACATACTTACAAAGGGGTAATTATTTTGTTTTATAACATATACATAAATTATAACAGATATGACTGGAGGAATACTGTGCTGTATCTTAACATTTTATCATCATTGCTGTCCTTGCAGAAATCTAAGACTTAACCATACTTAATGAGAATATTTGAAATGGCTTCTTGAAGCTCTAGAAAAATCACCTCCAGGCAGGACTAATATGGTGAGAAACTTAGAAAAGATTTGATTTTTAGTTTTGGAAAGTTCTCTAGAGGATAAAATATAATATTTATAATGCACAAAGTCACTGTCATCTCTACAGGTTTCAGAGCTGCAATATCTCCATCTGTCAATGTTTAATGAACTATGTAGTGCCATTCCTGATGCTCTGCTAGGAAAGATCAATAATACATTCTATATCATTTCTTTTACTTACAAATGTGCACAGCAGGGTAGAGGGAGCCTTATTAGATGGTAGATTAGAGGAGAGAGAAAGCATAAAACCTTTTTCCTTCCCTAGAGCTGAGCTGGTTTAATTGTTATGGTTATGGGTGTTATTTAAGAAAAGTTTCATTTCTTTTTATCCCCTTTTCTTTTCATTTTTTAAAAATATTCAGTTTGTTATTTCAAAAAAGCTCTCATGGGTAGGAGGCACAGAATATACATAAATGGAAAGGAACGGCAGGCTAAATATTAAGTTTGAGATCATTTTACAACTCAACTGAATCAATAGAAAGCGCCCAAAACAAACTCCCTGAGGTTCTAAAATGGCAAGAAACAGAGTTTGGCTGAAGCCCAAACTTAGCACAATGTTGCCCTGCTTCATCTCACACCATTCTTCTCAGCCCCTGCATGAAGCTTTCTGTGGTTAGGCATTAATTTTACATTTTTCCTCTTTGCAATTCAGAAAGACTAATGAAATACAGAACTGTCTCCCCTGAAGAAATGAGTACCCATTGTGTTGGGATAGAAGTTGGGGGAAGTATTAATATTACTTTAGAAAAGATTGTTATTTTAAAGAAAAAGCCGCAGAATGAGCAGTTGCATGTGTACAATACCCCTCACTGCAATGATCACTTGTTTTTAGAGGTTGTTTTAAAAGTTGGTGGTGCAATTTGTGAAAATTGAGGATAGAAAATGTTGCTTCTGCCAACTCTGGCTTAGAAATATAGTTTCAAGAGGGGAAAAGCTCAATATGCCTTATTCTGCTTATTTGTTTTCGTTTCCTCTCCATTTTGTCTTTATTTTGCTGAAGCACTCTATCACAAATATATGGTTGTTTTTCTGACTAGCCTGTGGCTTATGAGCCAAGTTCAGGTAGCCTGAAAGTTCCTTTCTGCCAAAGAAAAAAAGATTGCCTCATGGACGTTACCCATCAAGCAGCTTTGAAATTCTTCTGCTCAAAATAAAGTATGTCTTTATTGTGATCTGCTCTCAAGAGTCACTTAGATGAGCTGGTTGAATAGACATTTGATAAATAAAAATAAATAAACTGCTATTGTCAAATGAGGAAGATGGCTAGGAAGAAGTTGTCCAAGAACATACTACCATATTTTTCAGAGTATAAGATGCACCAGAGTATAAGACACACCAGAGTATAAGACGCACCAAGGTTTTGAAGAGGCTTTTTTTTAAAAAAAAAAGTAGGTAAGTAAATAGAGGGATAGAGAAAGAGAGAGAAATACAGTAGGTAGAAAGGGAGAGTGAGTAGTTAGGTATATGTGTGTGTGTGTGTGTCTGTGTCTGTGTCTGTGTTTGTGTATGTGTGTGTAGGTAGGTAGGTAGGTAAGTGCAGTAGGTAGGGAGGTAGGGAGAGAGAGAGAGTAGTAGATAGGTAGGGAGAGGGAGAGAGAGAGACAGAGAGAGAAATAGTAGATAAGTAGGGAAAGAGAGAGTAGGTAGGTACATAGGGAAAGAGAGAGAGAAATACAGTAGATAAGTAGGGAGAGAGAGAGAGTAGGTAGATACATAGGTAGATAGAGGGAGAGGGAGAGAGAGAAATACAGTAGGTAGGGAGAGAGTGAGAGAGAAAGTAGGTAGGTAGATAGAGGAATATATATATCAGGAAAAGACCCGAATACAACAAGACCAGCATACCTACACCCATGAAAATCTACGAATATATATATACATACACATATACATACACATTGTCAGGCCTGCAGTTATATCTCTTTTAGGATCTATGGCCTGCCACACTCTCTCTTATTTCATTATGCTGTTTCATTAGTGTAGTAGTTGGGGGGGGAATAGAAAGGAGTAGAATTGGTGAATGTGTTGTTGTCATTCTTTTCTAGAAGCCCAAGGTCATCTTTTGTCTCCGCACCTCTGCACCTGACTGGAACCAGCTGAGTGGAGATGCCGGTGCAGAAGAAGAAGATTGGACCATGTGATGGATTTGTGGGTGTGGGGACAAGATTATGAATTTTCAACTGGATGGGAACTTCCAGAATTGGGATTCCACAGATGTGCTAAGATGTCTGACTTATTAAATTGGAACTTTAAGGATCATTTTGCCTTGATTTAATTCTGCATGATACTTGAAATGCTGACATTATCCCAATTCTCCTTTTAAAATAAATTACCAGCACCCAGCAACGGGGGCTGGTGAGGGGTTGCTGATTCCCAATGCTGACCTGACCGGGTCAGCATAAAATACTAACTAACAATTATGAGAAAGCATTTTGAGATAAGAAGATGTCTGACTTATTAAATTGGAACTTTAAAGATTGTTTTGCCTTGGACTCTGATTTAATTCTGCATGATACTTGGAATGCTGACATCCCAATTCTCCTTTTAAAATAAATCACCAGCACCCCGGCAATGGGGTCTGGTGCGGGGTTACTGATTCCCAACGCTGACCTGACCAGGTCAGCATAAAATATCAGTGAACAATTATGAGAAAACCTTTTGAGATAAGAAGATGTCTGACTTATTAAATTGGAACTTTAAGGATCGTTTTGCCTTGGACTCTGATTTAATTCTGCATCATACTTGGAACGCTTACATACATACATACATACATACATACATACATGTTATGCCCCCCCCTTCACGGCTTGAGAACAAACGGCAAGGACAAACTTAAAAGGAACTTTTCTTTATCAGTTCACAGTTCAAACTGGCTTCGAGCCCAAAAAATAACATAAATACAAGTCTTTGACCAGATAATGTAATGAAAACAAATCTTTCTTATGGCAACTCAATTTGAAGAAAACGAAAGCAAAACACTTCTTCCGAAGTCTCTATGAATCAGGGTTACAGACAGACAGAGCACTTATCCAAGTGAATCTTACATAAACCACGACTGATGATCAAACAATGTTGTACAAACCAAGGCACGCATGAAGGAACGTTGACTCCAGCGACTAGGGCATGGCAGCATCCGTCCTTTTATCTCCAAACTTGCTTCTAACCAGCCCCAGCTGCATAATGAATCTTGTATCCCGAAAAGACTCACAGCAGACATCTGCTGAGTCACAACACTTATATACATACATACATACATACATACATACAGAGAGAGAGAGAGAGAGAGAGAGAGAGAGAGAGAGAGAGAGAGAGAGAGAGAACCTAAGACTTTGTTTCTGCTGGCACAGCACTTGATCAATCTAATTCTCATCAACCACTCTAACTATAGAGATTTCCGAAAGGGGGGGAGGTTTTTCCACTCTGCAAATCTCCCAAAAACGACCAGTTTTTCACAAAAATGGCCTTGTTTTTGTCAAAGAAATTGCATGCATAGCCTTTAGGAAGCTTATAGAGTGCTGCTGAGAGCTGGGGAGCAAAAAAATGGGCTGTATTTTGCTCATTTCTGCCCTCCCCAGCTCCCAGGAGCTCTCTAAAAGCCTCCATAAGGCTATGCACAGCCATTTTGATGAAATGGGCAGGTTTCAGGAGGCAAAAAAAATGCTCTATTCAGTGTATAAGATGCACCCAAATTTTCAGCCTCTTTTTTGAGGCAATAAGGTGCATCTTATACTCCGAAAAATATGGTACTTTCCTGCCTTGTACCCAGCAGACTGAACAGATGAGAAGTCTCTTCTACCCAGCCCTCACAAATACTAACTTCTGTAGAAATACTTAAACTATATCTAAGTATACATCCAGGAGATTTTAAGTCTATCATTTTTATGGTATAGCTAACTGGAGGCCTGCATTTTTTAAACCTGCTAATGGATATCAGTTGAAATCAAATGGCTATGACTGAGAGCAGGTATTCAGCTATGTCTTTACTAAAGAGGACCTTGAACATAGGTCTAGGAAACATAATGGAACTAGCGTAATAGACACTTAGACAGTAGGTACTTGATTTATTGGAGACCTGGAGGACAGATACTTGATACTTGAAGGACTGAGAAAGAATGTTTCAAAATTAGTATGGCAAAAGGTAGAATAGTGGGAAGGGAGAAAACAGACCAGAGAGACCTAGAGAAGAATAGGAAGAAGAAGAGGAGTTGCCTGTCAAAGTTAACAACTCACTACTACATAATCAGCAAAGAGCTTTCTGAATATTTCTTCTAATGCAGTCATATCCTATTAATTTTTTCACGAACTATTTGATATTTTCAGTTTTCCTGGTCCAGTTAAAAAATTTAAATATAAGTAGTCCTCAACTTATGGCCACAATTGAGTCCAAAATTTCTGTGGTGAGACATTTATTAAGTGGATTTTGAACCATTTTACAATTTTTCTTGCCAAAGTTGTTAAGTGAATCACTGCAGTTGTTAAGTAACATGGTTGTAAATGAAGCTGGCTTCCTCATTGACTTTGTTTGTCAGAAGGTCACAAAATTGATAACATGACCCCAGAACACTGCAACCAGCTTAAATATGAGTCAGTTGCCAAGCATCTGAACTTTGATCATGTGACCATGGGGATGCTGCAAAACCATAAGTTTGAAAAATGGTCATGTCACTTTTTTCAGTGCCATTGTAACTTTGAACTGACACTAATTGAACTGTTGTAAGTTAAGGACTACTTGTAGTCCAAATGTTTTGCAAGTCACTCAAACAAATTCAGCAAAAAGTGAAAATAACTATATGATAGATGGTTCTATGTAATGTAATGCATTAAGTGATATGAGAATTAAATATATTATCATTGCATCCCTTAATCATTTTTATAGCAGTAGACTCCAAATTCCAGGTCAACATCCAAGGAAAAGCACTCAAGTATTTTGGGCTTTTTAAAATGACATTAACTACTCAGAGGCAGATAAAATGATTAGCATATGAGCCAAAGAAATAGAACTAGCACTAACTGCAATTGAGAAAAATGAATTTAAAACATCTGTTAGAAATGTTCCATGATAGCTCTTTTTCAATATTCTATCAGACAATGCACAAACCTGTGACCTCTCTTGTAGACAATTACAATGTATTTTTTTCAATCTGTATCTCATAATTATTAAAGTTACAAAATCCACTGGCAGATTTAAGTAAAAAAAAGAAAGGTTAATTTCCTCCTTATGGTGCCAAGGTTATTTTGTGATAGAAAGGTGTATCTGCTTAGAATATGAAGAACTAATTCAGGCTATCTGTTGTTTCAAATGCTGTTGTTTGAGAGCAAAAAGTGATGATACATCCATAAGTCTTATTGTTTATTTTATTTTCAGTGATATTTTTTTTACATCCAAAATAGATTTTCTTTTTTTGTAGCATAGACAATATTTGAAATATAGTTCAGTAACCATTCTAATCTGTGAATCCTTTACCTTATTGAGACTAGAGGATGGAGATATCGTGGGGAAGTACTGCAAAGAACAGAAAATAGAATATGAACAACCAAGAAATAAGGAAGCAATTCAGGAATAATGACCCAAAAACAGGAAAACTGATAACTATTTACTATGGATTATATCCCCATAGTGATAATATATCTGCCTCAGAGAAATGGAGGCAGAAGTTTCTTCAAGTTACACAAACTGTCAAAGAAGAAAAGCATGCATTGGCAGATTATGAAAAAGATAGCCAAGAACAAACATTGATGCAAATTAAAAATTGGAACTTAGTGAATATATAGGAAACAAAATATAAATATTAAATAGCATAATAAATAGAATAGAATGCTGGCAAGGAGAAGTTTTATTTGGTCAATTTCTACAAAAGATCAAGGGGAAAATCGATAGATAAACCTGGCACTGACTTACAAATTGAATATTTTAAAAAAGAAACTGAAGGCTGAGTGCATCCTGAGTGCAGAGGTGGGATTCAGCCGGTCCAGACTGGCTCGAGAGAACCAGTTGTTACGATTCTGCCCAGTTCAGCGAACTGACTAATCCCATCACTGGCTGGCTGTTTTTGAGCTGGTTTTGGCCCAGTTTGGGGGCATTTGGGGGGGATTTTGGGGGATTTTGGGGGCCATTTTGAATGTTCAGTAGTAGTAAATAGAGAGGGAAATTGTACATTGTGGAGGTCTTTGAGGCAAATGGCTGGGAGGTGGGGCTGGGTGTGATGAGTAACATCAACAAGCCATACCCACCCAGTCACATGACCACTTGGCCATGCCTACGCAGCTAGTCATTAGGGCAGAGAACCGGTTGTTAAATTATTCAAATCTCACCACTGGTTCAAACAATATACTTGGTATTTTTCTCTCCGGCCATTATATTGGGCCAGAGAGCAACAATAGTATATAAAAGTTATATGCTGGGGCATGACAGATGATGTATCTGACCTGTCCACAAAAAAAGCCTTCCTTAGCCTTGGCATCTTGCTGCAATGTCCAATATTCTTGGAAACATCTTTCTCAATGAAAACCTTCACCTTCCTTCTTCTGAGTTGCTGAGTCTGAGTTTATAAGAAGTAGAGGCATATTTTTTTTTGTCAGATCAACAAGTGTTTTATGTGGCACATTCTGTCCTGGAACCAAATTCTTTTGAAGTGGCCATTTCTTTCCAATATAAAGTGACTTTCATGCATGGCTGTCCTATTTGCATATGTAATCACAGTAATTGGCATATCTGAGCTGCATTCAAAGTGGGCAGAGCCATTCCATTTAGATCTCCATAGCTATTCTAGTTGTGCTTGATAGTTCCATGTTTTCATATGTGTGCAGCATAGCCAACAAGGACTGAAGTATTTACATTACTATTATGTAAACAAATCTATAAAATGTATATGATAGGTTAAATTACAGGTTGTTTTTGTGATTAGCAGTCAAAAAACTATAAGTGGTGACCTGGAAGCAAAATATTTGTTGGCCAGTGTTATAAAGAACAAAATAACACCGTTGCCAAAATGATTCATTGGAATAACTGTAAAAATATGTATCAGTAATGAAAAATTGGTAGAAACAGAGTTGAAAAAGTGGTAAAAAATTATCAGGTTAAAATATTGTGGCATTCCAATTACAGACTGATAAATGGATTGTCTGAGATGGTATAAGGTCTCCTGCCTTGGGCAGAGAGTTTGACTAGAGCAGTGTTTTTCAACCACTGTGCCACGGCACACTAGTGTGCCGTGACATAGTGTAAGGTGTGCCGTGGGAAAAACACCCACCGGGTGTTTTTGCTTCGGGACATCTCTGTGTCCACTGTTCCCTCTAAGGTGCGTGGCTGCGCGGCCGCGCACGTGGCAAGAAAACACCGCGCAGCCGTTTCAAACTGCGCGCAGTGATTTCTGCCACAGGCTCCCGAAGCTGAGGGGAATAGCTGCTGCTGCCTCCTCCTCCTCCAACAGCACTGCCGGATTTGCCGCCAATGCTGCAGTCGAGGTGAAGCCTCCAAAGCTCCCGCAGGCGCCCCCATCCATGGCAGCGGCGGCGGTGCCTCGCCCTCCGCTCGGAGCACCTCAGCTGGGCTCTGGGTTACCCCTGCCGCCGCCTCCACCTCCACGGTTTTTCAGAAGCCATGAGGCTTTTTCCCTGCTCCCCCCCCTCCGCCGCCTTCCTACTAGCTCCCGCGGCCAAATGGCTCCTCAAAAGCACGGCGGAGGAGGAAGGGGGAGGGATAACACGGGGGCCAGCTCAGGTGCTCTGCGTGGAGGCTAAGTCAAGGACTGGCTGTATTGCAGAGGAGCTGGGAGCCACCCAAGGA
Organism: Thamnophis elegans; assembly: GCF_009769535.1. NCBI lineage: Eukaryota > Metazoa > Chordata > Lepidosauria > Squamata > Natricidae > Thamnophis > Thamnophis elegans. Next base: position 16,435,025 of record NC_045551.1, on the reverse strand, counting down.
TTTCACGGTGCTACGAGGAGGAGAGCGAGCCTCTGAGCAGCTGCGGGGAGCCTGCCTGTCCAGGAGCGACCTTCGGCTGGACGGAGGGGCGAGGGCTGCCTGGAGAAACAGCGAGGGCCCTTTTGGGCTAGTGAGCAGGAACGTTTGTGGAGCACACCGGTTGTGTGTGGAGGCTCCACACAGAGCACCTGAGCTGGCCCCCGTGTTATCCCTCCCCCTTCCTCCTCCACCGTGCTTTTGAGGAGCCATTTGGCCGCGGGAGCTAGTAGGAAGGCGGCGGAGGGGGGGCAGGGAAAAAGGCCTCATGGCTTCTGAAAAACCGCGGAGGTGGAGGCGGTGGCAGGGGTAACCCAGAGCCCAGCTGAGGTGCTCCGAGCGGAGGGGGAGCCACTGCCACCGCTGCAATGGGCAGGGGCGCCTGCGGGAGCTTTGGAGGCTTCACCTCGGCTGCAGCACTGGGCAGCAAATATGTTGGTGCTGTTGGAGGAGGAGGAGGAGGAGGCGGCAGCAGCTATTCTAGTGGCGGCGGGGGCTCGTTGGCATCTTCAGCAGCAGCCCTGCCCCCTGTGAAAAAAACCGAAGATAGAGCAGATCCACGCAGATGTCGTTGCTGCAACATGACTGGAGGAGGAATTCTGGGAGTTGAAGTCCACAAGCCTTAAAGCTGTCAGGTTTGAAGACCCCTGGGTTTTTTTTTCCTAAAGGGTGTGCAAAGGTCTTGTAACTTGACAGCTTTAAGACTTGCATGCTTCAATGCCAGAGTTCCTGAGCCAACATGACTGGAGGAGGAATTCTGGGAGTTGAAGTCCACAAGGCTTAAAGCTGTCAGGTTTGAAGACCCTTGGGATTTTTTTTTCTAAAGGGTTAGGGGTGAAAAGGTCTTGTAACTTGACAGCTTTGAGACTTGCATGCTTCAATGCCAGAGTTTCTGAGCCAACATTTTGGTTGCTAAGCAGGACCGTTGTTAAGTGATACTGATATTATATAACACTTTTAATTAAGCGGGTACCTTGAATAAACATAACTTTGAGTTTCAAATAATACTGATTTCGTTGTTGTCTTAGGTGACATCTGTGAAAAAAATTCAGGTGCTCAGGCATGAAAATATGCCACTCAAACACTATACTTTTCTGCTCACACTGAAAAAAAATTAGAGGGAACATTGTCTGTGTCCCGAAAGTTGCTTTTGGGACACAGGGATGCCTCTATTAAGTCCCTGCGACCCCGCATTTACTTTAAAAACGCGGGGACCGCCGGGAGGTAGTGCATGCAGGGACATCACTGACATCCCATGCATGCGCCCATAGCAACAATCGCGGAGGATTCAAGAGAATTACTTTATATATAGTCAATATAGGCACAGAGTTAAATTTTTTTAACATTTTCTAATGGTGGTGTGCCTCGTGATTTTTTTCATGAAAAAAGTGTGCCTTTGCACAAAAAAGGTTGAAAAACACTGGACTAGAGCACCTCTTAAGTCCTATGATTCTGTCTAATTCTATGTAAGTTTTGGCTGATATCACACCAGCTATAACTGTGGTTGAAAAGAAAAAAGTATGAATAACTGATGTGACAATACCAGGGATAGTAAAATAGAAAGCAAAAATTGGAGAAGATCACACAAGATCTGGAAATCAAAATGGAAAGATTATAGCATAAACTGATTCTGGTGGTCATAGTGATAATCAGCATATTGGCTTGCTATCTGAAAAAATCTTGGATGGCATTTAGAAAACAAAATTAACAAAATTTTCATGTATCAATTGCAAAAGACCATACTACTTGGATTCACACATACTATGCTGATACTATACATAGCATCCCAGGTTCTTGGGAAGATCTTGATGCGTATGAAGGTCAACACCAACTGGTAGCTGTGATTTCTCATTGTTGTTTATAAAAATAATAATAATTACTACCATGAAACAAGAAGGTAGGCCTCTTTCCTGCCGTGGCTGGGCCTGGACAGCTATCTGGTGCAGGTCCTACAGTTATGATATTATCGTCCTTGAATCAGTAGTGGCTTAGCACTGAGAACCAACCCAGGCACCTACCATCACTAATGATGAGGAGAAACCAACAAAATTCCACTTTGGATTGGTCATCACCCGTGTCAACGAGGACCATGCCAGATGTTATGGCTCCTGGACATCTATCAAAAAAGGGGCTACAGGACTCAGTTGTTACTGCCTGGGAACCAGGGCGTGCAACTGCAAATCGACTGAAACCAAAGTGCAAAACTTGGACAACCGAAGAAAATGGACAAATCCTCAAATATTACTATCAGGCAGAACCAACAGCCAGGGGATTTCAAAAAAGAATGATGCAACTGTGGAAGGAACAACACCCGGAAAGTGACATAACTGATCAAAGGCGCTTCATCATCTGTAATAAAGTTTTCATACAAGCGGAAATGCAACATCTAGAAATATTGCCTAAAATGAAAACAACAAGTGATGATGAACAAGCTGAAGAAATTGGTCCAACACCTGAACAAATTGACCAGCCAGTGGAAAAACGAACATACAGGATGAAGACCCTCCTGTGCAACAACTTGAAAGTGTAGAGCTAAGTGATCTAGCAAAAATGCTGAAAGAAAAAATTGAAAACCACATCAAAGAAAATGTAGAAAGAAAAAGACTACCTATCATTCACAAAGGGCATAGCAAATGAGTTAAAGATCTGTTAACTACCGTGAACAACATTTTAACTTCCATCCCATCCAGCACACTATATGAAACCAACCAATTAATGTATAGTACAGCCACCATTATAATTGCAAACTAGGTTATAAAATGCCAGAAAAGAAACCCACTGGAACACCAAAGTGGAAAATTCGACTTGAAAATAAAATAAAAAAACTACGAGGGGATATCAGCAATCTGAAGTTCTTAAAAGAAGGAAAACTAAATAACAAAAAGCTGAAAAATACTTTACACAAAAAATACAACCTGGATGAAAAAACAATAACGGAAATTATGGAAGAACTAAAACAACGTGCAATAGCAACAGCAAGGAATATTGAAAGATACGAAGGACTAATAAAATAATATCATGAAAATGTCCAGTTCAGAAGAAACCAACATCTCTTCTACCAGTCCCTTGATGAAAATCGAATCCAAACTTTGAACGTTTGGAAAGAACTGTGGGAAAACCCAGTGGATAAACAACAACACTGCCTCCTGGATCAAACATATTCAACAACAAACAACACAAAACAAGATGGAAAATGTAATAAAAACTGACATGGTAGCAAAAGAAGCAAAGAAGATCAAGAACTGGAGTGCACCTGGCCTGGATGAACTGCATGGATACTGGCTAAAACACCTGACAAGCCTCCATCATCACATGGCCACTCAATTTGATCAAATGCTTCAAAATGCAACAAGCAAAGAATGGTTAACAGCTGGCTGAACATACTTGATAATGAAAGATCCAGAAAAAGGCACAGCAACTATCACCCAATTACTTGTCTGCCAACAATGTTTGAACTTTTTCCAAGGATACTGGCAAATTCAGTATTCAATCATCTGATGGAAAAGAGTTTGTATCCAGTAGAACAAAAAGGAAATTATAAAAAATCAAGAGGAACAAAAGATCAGCTGCTCATAGACAAAATGGTACTAAAAAATGCAAAATGAAGAAAAACAAATATAAATATGGCATGGATTCATTACAAGAAGGCATTTGACTCATTACCCCACAGCTGGATTAACACCTGTCTGGAAAACTTTGGAATCAGCAAAAATATCTGTACATTTTTGAAAGCAAATATGCAAAAATGGAAAACTGTTCTAACAACAAATGGGGAGAACATTGGTGAAGTCAACATCAGACGAGGAATCTTCCAAGGGGATTCACTTTCACCACTATTGTTCAACGTTGCATTAATTCCACTGACAATAATCCTACAAAACACAAAACTGGGATACCAAATCTCAAGCCAACATGGCAAGATAAACCATCTACTATACATGGATGACTTAAAATGTATGCAAAAAGCCCCACTGAACTTAAATCAATACTCAGCACAGTTTAACTGTTCAGCAGTGACATTAAAATGAACTGTGGGCTTGAAAAATGTGCTATATTATTATCCATGAGGCAAGGAAAAATGAAAAAAAACCCAGAAGGAATAGAACTGGGAAATGGAAATATAGTGAAAGCATTAGCAAAGGATGATGGTTACAAGTACCTAGCCATATTGGAAGCAGATAACATCTTGAATGCAAAAGTCAAACAGTCAACGCAAAAGGAATACATCAGGAGGGTCCGCAAAATATTAAAATCAAAGCTGAATGCTGGAAACATAATTAAAGACATTAATACATGGGCAGTTCCAGTGATATGCTACTCAGCTGGAATCATCAACTGGACTCTGCCTGAACTGGAAAACTTGGACTGAAAAACATGCAAACTTTTGAATATGGACCACACTTTACATCTACGAAGTGACATCGACAGGTTATACCTGCCAAGAAAAATAGGGGGCAGGAGGCTATTGCAAATCCATCAAAATGTAGAAGGAGAAAAACAAAATTTGAATGATTATGTGAACCAAAGTACAGAAAAATTGCTGCAGGCTGTGAAAACGGAGAACAGCATAAAAACAACAGAAACAAAGGCAGAATATAAGGAAAAACAGCTGAATGACATTAAATAGATGGAAAACCAAAGCTTTGCATGGACAGCACTTGAAAAACATTGAAGGAAAATGTGATGACAACTTGACGTGGTCATGGCTTAAGATGGGAACTATCAAGAAAGAAATGGAAGGTTTAATACTGGCTGCTCAAGAACAAGCACTACAAACTAATGCCATGAAAGCAAAGATACAAAAATCCACTGACAACCTAAACTGCTGACTTTGCAATAACAAAGTCGAAACTGTTTCACATTTAATATGTAAATGCAGCAAAATTCACAAACTGATTACAAAGCTAGACATGAGAGTTGCTAAATTAATCCACTGTTCATTATGTAAAAAATATGATTTACCTGTATCCAGAAAATCATGGGAACATAAAGTGGAAAAAGTTATCGAAAATGAGAAGGTGAAGATCTTGTGGGACTTTCAAATACAAACGGATTGTCATTTGGAGCACAACACGCCAGATATCGCAGTTGTAGAGGGCCGAAGTGTACAGTTTATTGATATCACTGTTCCTGGAGATGCCAGAGTCGAAGAAAAAGAACTAGAAAAAATAATGAAATATCACGACCTGGCCATTGAAACTACATGGCTATGGATGAAGCATGTAACAGTGATACCCATTGTCATCAGAGCACTTGGCACCATGTCCAAGAATTTTACAAGATACATCAACAAATTACAGCTTCCTGTAATTTTGCAGCGGAGCTGCAAAAAACTGCACTACTCAGAACATCTTATATTTTAAGAAGGTACTTGGTTGATACCTAGGACACGGGCAGCAAACCGTATCAACCATTAGCACCAGTCACTGGTATTTGTAATGCATTTTTGGATGTTCAGTTGGCTGAGTTTCATGTTTAATGAATAAAGTATATAATAATAATTATTATTATTTAAATCATATGAAGGCTAAGCATTTTATGTAGTTTCCAAGATTCTGTGCTATATCCCTAATCTTGAAATAAAAACATAAAATTTTTAGAAATTTTTTCATTGTTGGTGCTTTAATACAATGGGCTTGATAATAGATTACTTTCTCTGACTGGAAAATTCTTCTCCTTTAGTCTGTTTTTAAAACAACGTGAAAACATTTCCTTGCCTAGACTCACTAAGGACTCGTATATCTTTTTATCATAGCTTGAAACTTCTTTAATATCTAGAAATTTTAACTATAGTTTAATAACTCTTCTGCCCTTTTGACCCTGAATATCTGACTCTAGATATTTTTAATCGTCTTGGTTCTACTCTTTTACACATGCTACTGGTATATGAAATATTGATATTAACAAGGAAACTGAGCCCAATCTGTGTTGCCTCCAACTTTTCTTACAGAAAAACATGATAAACTATTAGCTGTTATAACAGCTATTTTTATACAGGTAGTCTTCGGTTTATAATTACATGGAATCCAAAATTTCTGTTGCTAAACAAACAATTATTAAGTGAGTTATGCCCCATTTTATGGCCTTCCTTGCCATACTTGTTATGTGAATCACTGCAGTTGTAAACGGCAAAGTTAATCTGACTACATTGACTATGCTTGTAAGAAGGTTGCAAAATGTGATCACATGATCCCTGGACACTACAACCATCATAAATACACACCAACATGTACAAAACAGTCATAAGTCACTGTTGTAACTTTGAATGGTCACTATATAAATGTTTGTAAGTCGAGGACTACTGTAGATAGTTTCAAGAAGGGAATACAAGTCTCAGTGGTGGCTTTCATGTTTTGATTGATTAATTTGATACTGGTAATATCCAATTTATACAATGGAATTTGTGGTGGAGATGTAGTTCCAAAAGTAGATACTTTTCACATTTGTTATCCTGTTAACTACTAGGAGTATTAGGGTTTTTTTTCCTGTTTCCCTGATTGGATGACTCTTGGATTATCTCCTTCAGCCTATCTTACTAGTTTTGATCCAAAAGAAAAGTGCTTCCTCCTTTTCCTCATCTCACAACTTTCCATGAAGACAGAATTGCAGATTTTCTATTATAGAATAGCACTTCTTCAATAAACTGTACTTGTTCTTTTGAATCATTTAATTCTGGATATTTTTATGTGGTTTGATTATCCTTGCAAATGTCTACTCATTTGACTAGAAATCCCAGTGAAAATGATCAGAGAATTCCAACTGTCACAAGTCTTTTTCCCATACAACTTTGCTTCTATTCTTCTGCATGTTCCAAATAAGCTGTAAGATCCTGCCTCACCAATCTTCTCAAGAAAGCAGAATTCTTGAAATGAAAGACGCTTCAAATTGGAAGATTGTGATAGCAAGAAATCTAGGCAGGAATTAAGTTTTCCTGCTCAAAATGTTAGATTAAAACAGAGCCCCTTCCAAAGTCCAATGCATCATTGAGCCAATCCCTGTGTGTGAAGATGTTATAGGAATCTCAGGCCAAGAAGGTGATAAATGCCAGTCTCCAAAGCTGCTGCTCTTCTCTGGAAACAAGATAAGGCAGCTGGCTTGAGGCACATTCCATTTCTCCTCCCATGGTCCCGAAAGTTACAGCAAGGCAAAGCAAGGAATAGAAACAGAATCCCCATACAGAGATCCCCCAAGCCTCCCCCTCCCACCAGAATGACAGTGTCCCTATAGGAATCTATGAGACCTGACATATGCACTATGAACTTTGTGAAACATATTGCCTTTTGAGTTAGAGGCACTGAATCTAATAAATCTGTGCTCCTCATTCAGCTCATTAAAAACGTCTATTAACAGACAGTGAATAATTAGATTCCAGTCATTCTGATTAATTAGCATGCCATTCAGACTTAAAAAAATCAAATTGAAGTATAAATATGAATCAAATTAGATACGATTAGCACCATCTTAAAACAGACATTTTTATTTCAGTCACAAGAACATTTTTCTTCCAAGATTGTCCCTGCATATTTACAGATGCACATGTGTGTGCACACCAGAAGTGGGTTGCTAATTCTTTTACTACCGGTTTGGGTGTGCTCCTTTGCATGCTTCCGTGCATGCGCAAAGCTTCTGCGCATGCACAGAAGCGTCTGGGTGGGTGGAGCTTCTCGCCACTGCTACAACTGGTTTGGCTGATCTGGGCTGAACCGGCAGCAACCCACCTCTGGTGCACACACAAGTTAAAACCAAAGCAAATTTGTATTGCCTTTTCTTATATTTTTTCTGCTAGCATACACATTTTGATACTAAGTGCTAATCCACCATATATTTCCAAGTCCTAGAGTCCTCACTTAAACAATCTCTCAATTCCCCCCCCCCCCCGTAAATTAGCTTTTAGTCACAAGAAGCACTTTAAGAATAATGTAATAATGTATAGTTCAGGCTGCTGTCTAATAAGGTAGTGAGTGTATGTGCCTTTGAGTCATTCTTGACTCTTGGTAACTGCTTGAATGAATCCCTGAAATTTTCTTGGCAACATTTTTGGAAGCAGTTTGCCACTGCCTTTGTTCCAAGACTGGCTCAAAATCACCCAGGTGAATTCATGTCAACTTAAAACTTAAGTTGTCCAGTTTTTAGTAGTTGACTGCCATGCAGCTCCTACATGTATATAATTTGCAGTCCAAATAAAATATTCTAATTATTATTTCAGTTGCATATAGGTAAGGTGACCACACATCCCGATTTCGGTGGGACAGTCACGATTTCTAACAATTTGTCCTGTGTCCCGGGATGTTTTTAAAAAGTCCCGATTTTCTGGCTTCATGTTGAAAGCCCAGTGGATTTGCTTAAGAAATCCTAACCGGGACAAGACAAAAGACACTCTGTCTAACTAACCCCTCTCACTGTCTCAGTACTTTCATTGAAGATATAATTAAAACATTAAAGCAAGAAAACGGAACCCCCCCCCACCATTTTACCTCATTTTATAAGAAAAAATGACCCAGTACCATAGAGCTCCAGGAAATACTTGGCTAGAGAAGTCACGAGTGTTCCTTCCTGGATTTTCCGGAGGGGAGGGGCATGGAGGTTGGAGGTCGGCTCATGTGGAAAAAATGGTGGCAAAGTTTCTTTGAAAAATATTTCCCTGGGACTAATAATTTCACCATTTTAATTTGCTCAGTTCTTTGTATTAACATCTACATCATTCTGGATTGACTTGGAGTATTTGCCTGCTGGTAAGTGAGCTGGGTTTTTTCTTTTCTTTTTTTAATGTATTTTAAAATAATATTTTATTTATTGTGCAGAGGATTTTTTAAAATAGTTTTATTCTTTGTGGATTCTTTTTTTAAATTGTCTATTTTAAAAAAAAGATTCCATCCAAAATAAATTGAAGTGAAACCATTTTTTAAAATTCTATGCACAATACTTTGAAATATATTGTGCATAGAATTTTTAAAAATAGTTTTACTTCAATTTATTCTGTGTGAAATAGTTTGAAATGTTTTACTTCAATTTATTCTGTGTGGATTCTTTTTTTTTAAAATTGTCTTAGACTATTTAAAAAAAGATTCTATCCAAAATACAAAATACCAGCTGCAGTTATTCACTTAAGAACTGTGGCAAGAAAGGTGGTATAGTGACCAAAGTTACAATGGCATTGAAAAAAGTGACTGATGGCCATTTTTCACACTTAGCGACCGTTGCAGCATCCTCATGGTCACGCGATCAAAATTTTGATGTTTGGCAACAGATTCGTATTTATGATGGTTTCAGTGTCCTGGGGTCATGTAATTGCTTTTTGTGACCTTTAGACAAAGTCAAATGGGGAAACCAGATTCACTTATGTCACTAACTTATCAGCTGCAGTTATTCACTTAAGAACTGTGGCAAGAAAGGTGGTATAGTGACCAAAGTTATAATGGCATTGAAAAAAGTGACTGATGACCATTTTTCACACAGCGACCATTTTCACATTTAGCGACCATTGCAGCATCCTCATGGTCACACGATCAAAATTTTGATGTTTGGCAACAGTTACAATTTATATTTGTAAATTGTAGTTATGTTGAAATAAAAAAATATTACAAAACTATTTTTGCGTTATATGAAAAATTTTGTTGCTCCATATAAAATTTTTAATCAAGCCCCCCCCCCCCCCGGGTCAAAGGTGTCCCTCTTTACCAATCTGAAAATTTGGTCATCTTACATGTAAGATTACTACAGATAAATGGGAAAGGGCACATAACAGTAAGATGCCAGTACCCTTCCCCCCACTTGTATTTTGTAAGGACCTCATCCTCATTGTTGCCTGTGCGATTGCATTCTGGAAACATCTAAGTGGTATTCAAAGGCAACTCCATATAGATTGCATTGCAATAATCCACACACAATGTGATTAGAATATCAGGGCCTGCCTGAAGAGCTTCCTGGTTCAGGAACAGACATAAATGGATTTATGCAAAGATATTCCTAGCCCCATCTGCTATTTGTTCTTTATGTAGGAGCTGCAAGTTCAGGAAAAAAATCTGGTTTGCATGCTGTCCCAAATGGGAAAGTGCTATCTCATTCAGGACTAAAGATAGAAAATTTCCAGGATAGGGAAGCCAGATATCATCCATCTTCGGTCTTGCTAAAATTAAGTCTGAGTCTGTTTCTTCCTATATAGACTCCAGATATGGAGAAAAGCAACAACAATTGTTTGGATGAGTTGGATGTACATTGGGTATCACCAGCACAGTAATGATACCAGCACCAAATCAATGAATGACCTCATCCAGAAGCCTCATGAAGCTGCAACAATATTAAACCTTGAAATATCTCACAAGTGAAGAGCTTTGGGCTCAACTATTTCCCCCTGCCAATACTGTCTGGAATTGCCTGAAAGAGAATGGATAAGCATCTGCAATACTGTGCTTCCCTTTCTCAATCCCTAATCCAGAAGGATATCGCAATCAATGGACAGCCACTGAAAGATCTATAAAAAACATTATTCCATTGTCACCACCCTCTCTCTTGGAGAAATTGACATCATCACATGAACATAGTCAGGTCAGTCCTAAGAAACGTTTACAAGCCAGGAAGGGCATGGATATGATAAACAGGTGGCTGGGTTTGTAATTGAAGGACCGTATTTCTTCAGAATTTATAAGTTCCAACACATCCCAACTAAACCCCGAAGATTGGGACTCAGGTACCTAGACAGGACTTATCTATTTGATGGAACTTGGCTTGAGAAAATTGACTGATTTAAATAGCTTGGCTTGAATGTCCAAGAATGGAAAATACTTGCCACAGTTGACATCAATAAATGAAACGGTCAGAGTGTCTCAGCTCTTTGAGCATTGACACAATACATCTTGCACAAAAGCAGCATGACCATTGCTAGCAAAATGCACACCTAGTGATCATTAATACTTATTGATGCTATTGTATGCTAGAGAATCTTGGGTCTTAATCTTTGAAGATTTCAAAATTCACTGGTTACACTGGATGTACAAAATGAAATAATTAAGAGTGCTGCAACCAACAATGGTGCTGATGAAATTTTAAAAAATGCTGTGGTTTGGGAACATTAAAAGAAATTGAAATGCATATTTGAAATGCATGGAAATATAGAAGAAACCTTGGTTGTAATCCTCCAGTTCAATCATTAGGGTTAGGGTTATATGAATGAAACCAAGTCTACTGAACCTAGATGTTTAATGATACATAAGATTTATTGAAAGATTTACATACTGCAGTAAAAAGTAAGCATCTTTCAATTTTCTCCCTCATGGTGGGAAAGGGTAAAAATGGGAACAGGCTAAAGTTAAGAGCCTAAGTATCAGTTCTGCAGTAAAAGAAAGCAGAGCAGTATAAAGACAGGCTTAAAAATGTGTCTTACTTGCTATCTTATCTCTCTGTTCTTTATAGTTTATTAGGTAAATGGTGCAAAAAATATCTATGATTCAAGAGTTTTATCATCAAAAGAAAATACCAATTTTCTCCTCCATTCAATACCTGTAACCTGTATGTATTTTTCTCCTATCTGATTAGATGTAGAAGTCCAGTCTTAACATGTAGATTAGGATTTAAGATCTTAATTCCCATTGAAACCCAGTCTAGAGATGCTCCTGTATAGCTATACTTGAATAATTTAATATGTTTTAATTGAAACTATTAAAAGCTTTGTCGTCATGGATTTTACTCATATTCTAATATACAATACTTTCAACTGAAATGGGTAGTCTATAATGTTAGATACATTTTCTTCAATTTTAAATATACTTTCTAGGGAATAAGCCCCATAACAGAATAACATTTATGTCCAAGTAAGCATGAATTGTATTGTGTGGTTAAATACAAGTTTACATCATACCAGTATTTTAGTAGTTGCAGTTAAGGACACATGATAATTTTAGATATTTGAGGTGGATAAACTCGACATTGCTTTAATAAGAAAAATACAGCACAATTCAAGCTCTTTAAAAATAGGGAGAGAGAAAATTAATAAATTAATGCATCAACCTCTTCGGGGAATCACTTGACCCGATTCTTGTGGAGAACAAGGACAAGAAAAAGGTCCTACCCTCTAACACCAAGAAGCAGGACTCCCATCCGGCTCCTTACTGTAGGCCTTCTTTTTCTTATCATCCTCCTAAACCAGACTATCGACACCAGTGGTATGCCTCTTATAGGTCTGACAGGCAGGGCCATCATCCCTTTTATCAGGACAGGGGAAGGTACTAAGGTCAGTCCGAGAGGCCCTTTTGGGGGGGGCTGGCCGCCCCTTCCGCAGAGGAAAATGACTCCAATCTGAGACAGCCCATCAGTGGCTGCCGAGCTTCCTTCGCGGATCAGTGGGACCAGATAACGTCAGATGCTTGGGTGAGGTCCACCATCGGGGGCAGCCTTCGGTTGAAATTTCTCTCCCTCCCCGCGACTCTCTTCAGGACCTTTTCCCCATTTCAGGATCCGGATCAATGCCATCTAATGAGTCTAGCCATCCAACATTTGCTAGATATCCGGGCTGTGGAATCGGTCCCAGAGGAAAGAGTACGGGCTGGGCCTATACTCCAACCTCTTTGTGGTCCCGAAGAAGTTGGGGGGATGGAGGGCAATCCTGGACCTGAAGCGCCTAAACTCTTACCTGATCTACCGGCACTTCAAAATGTCATCCCTCAGGTCCATCCTCCTATTTCTGGTGACTTTATGGCCTCAATAGACTTGACGGAAGCGTATCTGCATATCCCAATACTGCCAGCCCATCGCAGATTCCTTTGCTTTTCCCACAAGGGATGTCACTTCCAATATCGGGCCCCCCCATTTGGTCTAGCCTCTGTCCCTCCCATGTTTACAAAGGTCCTGGCAGACTTCGCGGCTCACCTGTGATCTCACCCGGTGAGACTCCATTGCTACCTAGATGATGTGCTCATCCTTGCCCAGACCCACACTCATGCAATTCATGACTTGAACCTAACCATCCAGACGTTACAGTCACTGGGGTTTTCTATCAACTTCCCCAAGAGCCATCCCTCACCCTTGACGAGAATACTGCATCTGGGCATAGTGATAGACTCCGTATCAGGACTTGTTTGACTTTCCCCAGAACTTCTAACAAACCTCTACACTCCCGGACACTTCAATGGACACTCATTCCTTATCAGCACCAATGCATGAGCAATTCCCTATGCCCAGTCCTCCTGTCCTGGGCCTTCGTTGGTCCCTGAGGTGGTGGCTGTCTCCAGCCCTGAGTTGTGGATCCAAACTTTGGGAACAGGATCGCATCACGCTCACCAGAGACGTGAGCCTCTATGACTGGTGGACCTTGATGGATTCCAGACTGGCGCAGGGTTGATGGACAGAGTCAGACCTGCATCACAATATAAATTGGCTGGAGCTGAAGGCAGCTCACCTGGCCCTCCTTCAATTTTGGGACTCGACAACCAACCACCATGTGCTCCTTCTGACAGAAAATGTAGCCATGAAGACACACATAAATTGTCAAGGGGGGACTCATTCCAAGTGTCTCTGGCTGGAAACTCAGAAACTGAGTCTCTGGGCGGAGAAGAACCTGGCCTCTATAATATCAGAACATATTTCAGGCATAGCCAACCATCAGACCAACTGGTTGAATCGGGCAACAGACGACCACAGTGAGTGGCAACTGATTCCAGAACTCTTCTGCAGAATTTGCCACCGCTTCAGCAACCCGCTGGTGGACTTGTTCATGAGCCCAACCAATGCCCAACTGAACCAGTTTTTCTCCCGCTTCCCAGCCTGCAATGCCGAAGGGACAGATGCACTCAGAAATCCATGGCCCCTGGGCCTCCTTTATGCCTTCCCCCCTCTCCCTCTGATCCAGGGAACCCTGATGAAGGTAGTGATATAGAGGGCACACATCATCCTGGTAACCCCATATTGGCCAAGACAGCCTTGGTTTGTAGACCTTGTCCAACTATCCGTATCTCCCCCGTGGAGGATTCCTCAGGAGGAGATTCCCTTGTGCCAGGGGGTATTCCACCACTAGGAGCCCCAGTGGCTCCAACTCACTGCCTGGCACTTGAATGGTGCCTCCTGAGGGACGCTAATCTGTCAGCCAAGGTCATATCCACCAGGCGCCTGTCAACAACATGAATCTATAACTCTACGGGGTTGATTTTCATTTCTTGGTGCAGAAGATTCAATCTATCTCCGGTCAGGGCCTTGGTGGCTCAAGTCCTTGAGTTCCTTCAACATGGCCTAGACCAAGGACTTTCCCACAATACCTTATGGAGACAGGTGGCAGCTCTCTCTTTGGTCCTGGTGGGGGACGGCCGTTTCCCCGTGTCTGTCATCCCTGTCATTGTATGTTTTATATTATTCCTGTTTTGGTTCCTTTTGACAAATTACAATAAATGAATGAATGAATGAATGAATGAATGAATGAATGAATGAATGAATAAATAAATAAATAAATAAATAAATAAATAAATACAGAAATAATTTCCCCATTGGCTTGTAGTAGTACCCCAACCCCCAGAAATCTGGGATTGGAAATGCAGAAATTTACAACAATGTAGGAACCAGTGGAAATCAGATACAGATTTGCAATTTAATTTGGGCCAGATTTTTTTTAACTACTCTGAATTATTATAACTCTCTGTCTATGTTGTGTATTCCTACTTGAAAAAGCAAACGGTTGGAGAATTTTCTGAATATACATTGTTACCCTTAAAAAAACCTTCCATCTTGATGTTACTCATGTCCATGCCCACTCATTCACACGACCCCCCACCAAGCCACGCCCACAGGAAAAGGTAAGAAAATGTTTGAAATTTCTACCTACCTACCACCGCCCTCCCTTCGTCAGTCACTCCTGTTTCCCCTTCTTTAACAGCCCCACCCTGTCCCAACCCCTGCCACCCCCCAAATTGCACCCCATTGCAAGATGCGCATACCAGAGTCTGGCAGTTCCATCCAATGGCGTCTCTCAGCCATTGTGTGCAGGGAAAAATCTTGCACAGTAAAGAAAAACTTCCCAAGAGTGTGAGGCAATTAATAACTTCTCGCACTCTTAGGAAGTGTTTATTTACTGTGCAAGGGTTTTCTCTGCACACAATGGCTGAGAGACACTTTCAGTGAGGTGCAATTTGGGGGTGGCAGGTGGATTTGGATTGGATTTATTACATTTATATGCCGCCCTTTTCCCCAAAGGGGACTCAGGGCGGCTCACAATTCAGTCAGGGAAAGGGGTACAGACAGGGAATAAAAGACGAACATAACAATACACAATTTAAAACACACAACAACCATACCATTCGAGGAGATGGGGCACGAGATGGGGCATGGCGGGCCACAGGATGCACATCTTAACTTTTTCAGGTTGCTTCTGGGGTAGCTTCAGGAAAAAAAAATTATTGTGAGTGCAAGGCGATTAACAACTTCTCACATCATGAGTTTTTCTTTACTGTGCAAGGATCGGAAGTTGCTCCAAGGCTGCAGGTGCCTGCAGGTGCCTGGGGAGTGGGGGTAATGCTGCCCGACTACCCCCTCCTAAAGCAACCTGAGAAGTTTTCAAGCTTGTCCAGAGAGGCATTTTTTAATTAAGAAAATCCTGAAAAAGCCGCAAGATCTGGAGCTGCCAGTCTCTGGTAAGATGTGCATCTCATGCCCTGCCCACCCCACCCCGCATTGCCCCATTCCCTGCCCCACCTGCCACCCCCAAATTGTGCCCCACTGCAAGCATCTCTCAACTGTTGTGTGCAGGGAAAAATCTTGCACAGTAAAGAAAAACTTCTCTAGAATGCGAGAAGTTGTTTATTGCCTCACACTCACAAAAAGTTTTTCTTTGCTGTGCAAGGTTTTTCCCTGCACACAACAGCCATGAGACGCTCACAATGGGGTACAATTGGGAGTGGCAGGTGGGACGGGATGGGGCAGGATGGAACGGGATGGGCCATGGGATGCATCACTGTAAGGGCTCCTCTCCTAACTTAAAGTGAAGACTCTTGAAATGGAGCATTTCAAAAGGAACCTTTTATTAAGTAGAAAGGAAACCATTAAGTTCAAAGCAATGTCTGAATCCCCTTAGGCAATGTGCATAGAATTAAAGCAGTAAAGACCCCTCTCATTAGTTAGAATGCAGATTTTAGCCAATACACAAGTGTGAAGATGTTTCCTTTACCAAAGTGCCCTGAGAACCGAATAAACATACATTCCCATGGGTATCTTCCATTAGACATTAAAGTGAACCGTCCCAGATGGCCATCATAAACGTTCCCCCAAAAGGTGGTGGGATCTCAGGCATTTAGGCACCAGGAAACCAGTTGTAAAATATCAGTTGTCACAGACACTGCTAATAAATTGACTCCCATTCCTCCCAATTGAATGACAGTATCATTTTTAGGGATCTGACATGCTGCCATTCTTTAGAAAAAGGAGAGATCCACCTGTGAAAAGATAAAAACAGAAATTCCATCATAGTATTTTAACAAGGTTTGTCAGGGAATTGGAAGTGATTTTTTTTCAATAAGGAAGGAGCTCTAACATGGTGTTTAGTTACCCATTCATTTTGGGGCAAAGGTAAATGCTTCCAAGCAACTAAGTATTGGGTTTTCTCCCTGTAGATTCTAGAGTCAAGGATTTCCTTAATTTCAAAGTGTTGTTCACCTTTGTCATGATAGGAACAGGTGGTGTAGGTGCAGGTGGTCTGAGTTGTGAGATTACTTCACGTTTGAGTAAACTAATAAGAAAATCTGGGTGGACTTGCCTGAGGGTCTTTGGAAGGAGTATTTTGAATTTGAATTTTAATAAACTTATATGCCGCCCAATCCTGAAGGACTCCGGGCGGCTTACATAAAAGACAGTTTAAAATACTAAAAAGTTTAAAAAGAAATAAAGAGAACAAAGCAGGTTAAAAACACAACACACTCAACTGTAGTGGGGCTGGACCTCACTCAAGAGGTCAACAGCCTCAGGCCTGCCGGAAAAGCCAGGTCTTAATAGACTTTTTGAAGGCCGCGAGAGTGGGGAGGGCCCGGATCTCCGGGGGTAGATCGTTCCATAGGGCCGGAGCAGTTACAAAGAAGGCTCTCCCCCGAGGAGCCACCAAACGACATTGTCTAGTTGACAGCACCCTGTGAGATCTTATTGGTCGCTGGGAGGTATGTGGCAGAAGACGGTCCCGTAGATAAATTCTACTGTTACTGGGTTGATGACTCTAGTGATAGGGAAAGGTCCAATGAAATTTGGCCCTAATTTCTTTGATGGCTGAAATGACTTCAGGAATTTTGTAGATAAGTATACTCTACCTCCAACATGGAAAGGTTTGGATTCCATTCTTTTCTTGTCAGCCTGAATTTTAAAAGCTGCTCTAGCTTTCTCTAAAGCTAATCTAACTACTGACCATGTGTTTCGTAAAGTGTCTATCCACTCCTTAAGTGAGGGGATAGTAGGTTCTTCTGTGGGTAGTTCAGGTATGGGGCTGAAATCCTGACCTGTTGCTACTCTAAAAGGGGTAAAACCAGTACCTGAGTGTACAGAGTTACTGAATGCCATTTCCGCAAAAGGTAAAAGTTCAGTCCAGTTATCCTGTTGAAAATTAATAAAACTTCTTAGATATTGTTCTAATACCAAGTTAGACCTTTCACAATTCCCATGGGCATGGTGTCAAGAGCTCAACCCCTGGGCAGTGCCAAGTAAATTTAAAAATGCCCTCCAAAATTTAGAGGTGAATTGGATTCCTGTCAGAGATGATTCTCTGCAGGGCTCCATGAAGACGATAAATGTGTATCAGGAATAACTTGGCTAGACTTTTGGCAGTTGGGATTGTTTGGCAAGGTATAAAATGTGCCTGTTTTGAAAACAGGTCTGTTATGACTCAAATGACAGTATTTCCCACACTTTCTGGTAGTTCAACAATAAAGTCCATAACAATCTCTCTCCAGGGTGCTGAAACTTCTGTAAGAGTCCTCAGATTTTCACTTGATGTCTTTTAGCTGCCACACAAATAGGGCAGCTAACTACATAGCTCTCTATGTCCTTTTTTAGTGATGGCCACCAAAATTGCCTTTTAATTAGGTGTAAAGTTTTGACAAAACCAAAGTGTCCTGCTGATTTGGAGTCGTGGCACCTTGCCATTAAGTGTAGTCTTTGGCTACCTGGAACATATAACTTCCCTCCCACCCAAACTAAGTTATCTTTCATCAGGCAGCTGGATTTGTGGCTCAAAAACTATTCATCAGTGGCTAAATCTTGTTTAAAAGTATGGGTGGTGTCATTGTCCATCAAAGTTTGATTATTGATTTTTTTGCATCATGGGTTTTATTATGTCTGGCTTCATACTATTGTATTGCAGTTTTCTGGATAGTGCATCTGCCAGAAAATCCCCCCCTGGGAGAGATATCTGACCATAAATTCAAACCGTTTAAAGTTCTGAGCCCATCGTACTTGTTTTGGAGAGAGTTTCCTTGGGGTCTTTAGGGCTTCTAAATTTTTATGATCCATCCAGATTTCAAAAGGGATCTTGCTCCCCTCTAGGAAATGACTCCAGGTTAAAAGAGCCCACCGAACTGCATAAGCCCTTTTCTCCCAAATGGCCCACCTTTGCTCACATTCATTCAAGTTTTTGGATATGTAAGTGCATGGTTGTAATTGGTCTTGCTCATTTTTCTCAAGCAGGACCGCTCCTATCGCCACATTGCTTGCATCTGTTTGTATGAGGAATGGTTTCTCTGTGTCCGGGTGCTTTAGAATTCGCTCTGTTAAAACAGCCATTTAAGTTTTTCAAATGCAGCTTGGCATTCCATTGTCCAATTCAAAGGCTGCTTCGGCTTCGGGTTACCCTCCCCCTTCATTTTTCATTTTATTTCATTGGTTATGGGGAGAGCAATCTGGGTGAAAGCGGGGATAAACTGGCGGTAAAAGGTGGCGAATCCCAGGAAGCTTTGTAACTGTTTACAATCAAGTACCGGCTGCACTTTTAAAGGATCCATTTCTATGCCCTGGTGTGAAATGCGGTACCCTAAGTAATCAATTTTTTTCTTGGTGGAATTCACATTTAGAGAGTTTAGCATAAAGTTTGGCAGAGCAGAGTTTGTTCAGAACTGCCCAGACTAGTTTTACATGTTCTGCTTTGGTCTCTGTATATAGCTAGATTTCATCTAAGTATACCAAACAGCCCTTATATAAATGCTCATGTAGCACTTCATTTATTAATTGCATAAATACTGCAGGGGCCTCTTGTAGCCCAAATGGGAGGACTTTGAATTGGTAGCATCCAAGAGGAGTGTTAAATGCTGTTTTCCATTCGTCTCCCTCTTTAATCCTGATACGTTAGTAAGCCTCCCTTAAATTGAGCTTTGAAAATTTTTTTCCCTTTAGCGAGGTGTGCTAGCATGTCTTTCATAAGGGGGAGAGGTACATGTTCTCTACACTGATTGTATTTAAATTTCTAAAATCCACACAGAGATGTTTTGAGCCATCTTTTCTCTCTCTAAATAACACTGAGGCTGAGATTTTTGGTCAGGCTGGCTCAATGAAACCCCTTGCTAGGTTTTTCTCAATGAATGTCCTCAGTTCTTCCAACTCCCTTGGAGACCTGCTATACATCTTGGGTTTAGAGAATTTGGCCCCCGGTAGGATTTCTATCGCACAGTCAGTGGAGAGGTGGGAGGGGAGCTTGTCAGATGCTTTTTTGCTAAAAACCCCAGCCAAGTCTTTGTAATCTTTGGGTATGCCCTGGGTGGGCATAGTGTAGGCGGTCATTTGCTCTGCCCCCTCAGTTTCTTTGTGTGGATTCTCAGCAAAAGCCACGTGCTCCTGAACTCTTATGGTGCCTTGCTTCCAATTAATTTTGGGGTTCCATTTTTTCAGCCATGCAAGACCCAAAACTAGTGGCCATTCCATGCCAGACGCCACTATAAATGTAAGTATTTCTTCATGGCTTCCGATGCTTAACTGTAGAGGCTCAGTGGCAAATGAAGCTGGCTTCCCCCCACCTCTGCTATTGACCCATCTAGTTGTCAAAAAGCTATGGGGCTTTTCAGTTTCCTTACATTAATCCTCCACTTTCTTACCAGGGTTGGGCTGATCAAACAGCGGGTGCACCCTGAGTCCACTAAAGCAGAGATTTTTATCCCCCTCTCCCAGTTGGGGATAAACAGTCTTAGGGGAGGGTAAGCGGTTTAATTGGTTTGCTTACCAGTGGTTCATCCTCTGGATCACTTCCGGATGAGTATTGTTTCTCCTGTTGAAAAGCCGGGCTTTCCTCCTCAAAGAGGGGAGGGGGTGGATATGCTACGATCTCCCTGCTGCTCAGGGCTGTCTCCTTCCTGTGCTGGACAGGTTTCTTAGGTTTCCCCCCAATGGGCGCTCTGGTTTCCTAGCCGGTGCTTATTAATTGCATTCTGCTGCTCAATGCCCCTCCTTTCCACACTTGAAACAGGCTGAGGGTTTTGGAGGAGATGCCATTTGCGGATTGAAATGCTCTTGCTTCCATTGGGTTGGGGATTTCTTCTACATTCACCCTGCTCGGTACTGGTTCCTGGCCATGTCGATCTCTGCCTCTTCCGCAGTGAGATACCACTCATGTAGGTGGTTTGGTGCATCTCAGGCCATGCAGGCATTGTAGAGGTCATCACTCAGTCCATCCTTGAACCAGCTTACCAGGATATCTTCTGCCCAGTTCACACGACATGCCAGGTCTCTGAATTCTTTAGTGTACTCTGCCACTGGCTGGCATCCCTGCTTCATAACTTTAATATGGTCATGTGCTTTGCAGTTTGCAAGGGGATCCTCGATACATCATCACAGGACCATCATGAAATAGTCGAAGTCCCGCAGTTCTGGCACATCGGCATCATGTAGGGTCACCATCCATCTGGCGGTGGCTCCTTCCAGGGGTGGGTAACCACTTGCACTTGGGATCCTTGGGTTTGAAAATCATGCCTGTATTCTTGCATGTAGATGAGCACATGTGCCACAAAGAATCCCAATTTTGGGGGGTTCCCATCAAACTTTACCCCAAGGGAAGGAGTTTTCCTTTCTAATTGCAGGTTTCAGGGTTGGTTGGGAGCAGCCCCCAATCCATTCATCAACTTTGCTGGGTTCTTTGCTGTTGCTTCTGTGTCATCTACTTGATCAGCAGGGCCCAGAGGGAGGTTAGCCCCCCCCCTGCATCATCCGTGGCTGCCGCCCTTCCAACGCCTCTTGGTTGCCGTTCTGGCTCCCCCCGAATGTTGAGATTTTCCAAAATCTCCATCACCAACTGGGTTACATGTCTCTTCAGACATCCTCTCTCAGTGAGGCTTCATTTAGCTCCTCCTGGTCAGAGGGGGTTTCTAGCTCCAATTTCCACCCTGGTTTTCGGTTACCATGGATGAGAGTAACTCCTATGGTCCTCCTATCCCAGCCATCTTTTGTCCCAATGCAGATTGACCACCGAGGCTTTTTGGGATCCTCCAGGTTCACCTCATCCTCTCCAACAGGGTACATGGAGCAGGCCTCCGATTGGAGGGGAGGTTGACATCTCCCTCCAGCATTCAGCTTCATCTTGTTCGCTGTTGTTCTCAGACATGGTTGGCAGGGTCCCCTCGGAAGAGCAAATGTTGCTTCTCTGGGTTGACCATTTTGCAGAGATATTGCCTAACGTAAGAAAGTGAAGACTCTTGAAATGGAGTCTTTCAAAAGGAACTTTTTATTAAGAAGAATGGAAGCCATTAAAGTCAAAGCAACATCTGAATTTCCTTAGGCAATGCAAGTAGGATTAAAGCAGTAGAGACCCCTCCCATTTATTAGAATGCAGATTTTACCCAATACACAAGTGTGAAGATGTTTCCTAATATCAACCAGGGACGTGCAGTTACTAGAGGCAAGGGAGGTGGGGCCTCACCAGTCTCCTGAGGGAAAGGAAAAAATTTTAAAGAATTTTTTTAAAATAATTAAAGCCAGGATAGTTGCTACCAGATTTCAAGTCACAGTGGCTTGGTGTCTGCTCTCAGTGTTAACTATAGGAGGAGGCCAGAGAACTCAGGGCCTCTTTTGCATAAGGAATTTTTTGCCTTTTAAAAGTTAAGAAAGAGTTAAAAAGCAAAAAATTTCATATGCAAAGGAGGCACTGATTCTCCCGCGGCCTGATCTGAATAATGTCTTGCACTTGAGTGACTGCGCAATCAAGGGTGATTCTGGAGAGGTTGCTCTGGGCCGCCAGCCGCCATTTCTTCAGCAGCAATTTCTTCTCTGCCCAGAATTTTCTACTGGGCGGCTTGCCCTGGCCTGCAGCCAGCCCAGCACCGAGCGGGGCGGAGGAGGAGGAGGAGGAGGAGGAGGAGGAGGAGGAGGAGGAGGAGAGCGGTGAGTCCTTGTGCTGGCCGGCCGGCCAGGCAGGGAGCAGGTCAGACTGGGGGTGGGTGGGCTGGCTGGCTGGGGAGGGGGCCACCTGAGCGGCCATGATCCCCCCTCCTCAGCCAGCCAGCCCACTCACCCCCTGCCTGACCTGCTCCCACCTGGCCAGCCGGCCGGCACAACGACTCACCGCTCTCCTCCTCCTCCTCCTCCTCCTCCTCCTCCCCGCTCCGTGCTGGGCTGGCTGCAGGCTGGGGCAGCAGGATTGTTCAAGAGAGGAGGCGGGGGGGGCAAGGCGGTGGAGCGCGATGGCAAGCAGCTTGGATGGAGCCGGGACACCCAAGCTGCTGGCAGTGGGGGCCACCTGAGCGGCAATGGTCCCGCTCTGCTGCTCCTTGGCAGCATACTTTTGGAATGTCCTTTTGGAATGTCAGCCGGGATGGAGAAGGTGGGGGGGCGAGGGAGTGGAGTGCGGCAGCAGCGAGAAGCAACACCCCCGCCACTGTGTCCGACAGGCATCTCGCTTTTATGTCCGCCATAAACACGAGACGCCTGTTGGACACAGCGGTGGGGACGTTGCTTCTCGCCACTGCTGCACTCTTGCCTCACCAACAGTAACCCTCACCACACATCACTGATATCAACTGCCCTGAGAACTGAATAAACATACATTTCCATGCCTATCTCCTGTTACACAGTAAAGTGCCACGTTCCAGATGGCCATCATAGACGTTCCCCCAAAAGGTGATGGGATCTCAGGCATTTTGGTGCCAGGAAACCAGTTGTAAAATATCAGTTGTCACAGGCGTTGCTAATAAATTGACTCCAAGGCCCACCCTCCTTCCAATTGAATGGCAGTATCACTTTTAGGGATCTGACAGTCACCGTCTCTGCTTCATGAGATGTGCATCTTACTGAAGACTGGCAGCTTCAAATCTTGCAGCTTTTTCAGGATTTTCTTTAAAAAAAAAAACACCTCCCCAGAAGATCTTGAAAACTCAGGACCGATGCCAGCGAGGAAGGCAGCTAGGGCAGAGGGAGTTGTAGCCTGAGCTCTCTGGGGCAGTTAAACAAGTGTGGGGAGGCAAAGGGGAGACAGAAGAGTGAGTGCTTGGTAAGAGCCACAGGAGAAGGAGGGTGGTGGCTCTTCTTCTATGCCCCTGCTGGAAGGATGCTCCCGGTGCAAGGAGACCAAGCGTCCCTGCTTGGCTAAAAGGCAGCTCTCCACCCTAACCCAGAAGCAGCCAGGGGCTGCTCTCAGGGCCTGCAGCCTTGGAGCAACTCTCGGCCCTTGCACAGTAAAGAAAAACTTCTCATGAGTGCAAGGCAATTAATAACTTCTCGCACTGCCCCTCCCGAAGCAACCTTGGAAGTTTTCATGCTTTTCTGGAGAGGTGGATTTTGTTTAAAGAAAACCCTGAAAAAGCCGTAAGATCTGGAGCTGCCAGTCTCCGGTAAGATACACATCTTGTGGAGCAGAGACTGTGACACTCCCCGGTGTGAACAAGAAAATAAACCTCCTTTTCTCAGGTGGTGTGGGGTGGAGTTTAAAGCTAACTTGGAAGGGGTGGCAGTCTGGTGCTTGCTGCTTCTTGTGGCTCAGGGATAGGCAGCTCGACCAAGCCCGTCTCTCTCCTCTCTCTCTGTCTCTCTGTCTCTCTGTCTCTCTCTCTCTCCCTCCCTCCCTCCCTCCCTTCCTCCCTCTCTCTCTCTCTCTCTCTCCTTCCTTGGGTGGATCTGGTGGGAGGGCAGGAGGAGTGGGCATCCTTGCCAGGCTTGAGGAGGGGGGGAGGTGGAGCTATTGCCTGAGGGTGAGAGCAAACCCCGGGCACCTCTGGGTTAGGGAGCCAGCCTTAAGCCTCCTTCTCTTGGTCTCTTTGTGCCAGGAGCATCCTTCTCTGGGCAGGTACAAAGAAGAAGAAGAGTCACCCTCCTCCTCCTGTAGCTCTTGCCCAGCATTCTCTCTTCCCTTCACCTCCCCAGATTTGTTTCCCACCCCAGAGAGCTCAGGTTATGCCTCCCTCTGCTTGGAGATCCAGGGGCTGGAAAAAGGTGAGCAAGGATCTCCTTCAGCATTATTTCCCACCAGTGGAAAAAGTGCTGAGAGCTCACCCCTGCCACCCTACCCACTGCTTGGAGTTTGCCACTACCCGCTACCTGGAGCTCCAAGCAGTCTGGGGGCTGCAATGCCAACTGCTTCAGTAGAGGGGAGGGGGCTAGGCTAGCACCAATGCTTGCCTGTGTGTAGGCAGGAGGCAGTTCTGTGGCTCCACATGGCAAAGATGAGGCAGGGCGAGCGTCTGAATGCGCCAGTTCAGGGGTGTGGCGAGCCAGCCGGCACTACCAGTTCAATGACTCATGCCCAATTACCACTATTGGTTCTCCTGAACCAGTCCGAACCAGGAGCAACCCACTTCTGACCCAATGTATTAACTACCCAATTTTTCATCTATTGTAATCCACAAACATGGGATTTGGTAGGCTATATAAAAACTAAAGAATATTTAAATCCAGGCTTAGACAATCTTGGAAATTATAGAGCTTCTATAAGGAAAAGAGAAGTACAGGTAATCCCCAGGTTATGAGTGTTCCCTTAGTGAACGTTTGAAGTTACATGATCAACAGTAACTTGTTTACAAACAAGTCCCAAAACTATGAATCTTGCAGCACCACGGCAGTTGTTCACACTTACAAACAATCACAGAGGCACTACAACATTCATCCTGCACTTTGCTCGCCAAAATGGAACTTTGTTTAGGCCTCACCCAGCACTATACAAACCAAATTGGAGGTTCAGAGGGGTGGGGTTCCATTTAGATCTGCACAGGCCTCATCTGGCACTTTGCCAGCCAAAACAGAGCTCCATTTAGGCGTGCACAGGTCTTGCCTGGCAGGCCCTCCCTGCTGAACCTCCATTTTGGTCTGCAAAGTGCGAGGCAATGACAGTGTCAACTCTCTGTGTTGACATTCCATGCAGCTCACCTAATGCTACTATCTTGGACCTCAAATAGTGGAATCAGTTGATACCAGAAAGGGAGTGTCATGCCCCAAGCATACCATTTTTATGTATACTATTGTTGCTGTCTAACACCATCTAGTGGCCAGAAGGACAAATACCAATTATATTGTTTTGAAGCTGAGACAACCCCTTTACCCATTAGCCCACAATCTAAATATAAGTGCACGCTGGGAAGCCAGACTCCATTTTTCCTTTAACATTTGTGTTTTAAAGTTTTTTATTTTTTCATTTTCATAACATATAATCAATCACATGTATACTATTACATAACCAACATCATATTGCATTATTAAATGTTTACATCAATTCATCTTACCAACAACTCCCAAAAATCAATTATTGGCTCTTCTGCTCTCCATATACCATATCTGTACTTTATCCATCACTTTCTTCTCCCTCTCTTTCCCCTTCCCTTCCTCCTTTCTTCCCTCTGTCATCCTTCCCTTCTCAACTTCCCCTTCCTCTCTCCTTCTCCTCTCTCCCTTTACCAGGTTTATAGAGCCTGCATCCTGAGCACACTCCTGTACTGCAGTGAGTCCTGGGCCCTTTATGTACAGGAGGAGAGAAAGTTGAACACCTTTCATATGCGCTGTCTCTGACGTATTCTTGGCATCACCTGGCATGACAAAATTCCAAATACCACAGTCTTGGAATGTGCTGGAATTTCTAGTATGTATATACTATTGAAACAGCGATGTCTATGCTGGCTTGGGCATGTTGTGAGAATGGCTGATGGTTGGATTCCAAAAGATCTCCTGTATGGAGAATTAGTGCAGGGAAAGCGCCCCAGAGGGAGACCACAGTTGCGATACAAGGATATCTGCAAGAGGGATTTAAAGGCCTTGGGAATGAACATTAACAGCTGGGAAACCTTGACCTCTGATCATTCAGCTTGGAGGCTAAAGACGCAGCATGACCTTATCCAATTCGAAGTGACATTTGTCCGGCAGGCCGAAGCAAAGAAGAAGTCCCAGAACCAGCAAAATCGGGGGCTGCCCTCAGTGTGGAAGGGATTGCCACTCTCAAATTGGCCTTTTTAGTCCCACCAGATGCTGTTTTAGGAACTCTTTCCAGAGCATGATATCATAGTCTTTCGAGACTGTAGGATGTCAATGATAGACATCATCCCCAGTCTTCAGAATCTTCATTGACAACTTTTCTTGATATACCAGCACACATCTTATGAAGAACAAACTGGAAAAAGACTATTCCTTATTGTCCCTTTCTGAGTAATACAGACAACTCAGAGAGAGGTAGAGAGAGAGGAAGGGAGGAGAAGCAGAGATTGTTGGGTTTGTCCTTGCTCATGTGCATATTCATAGTTTTAACAAATTATTACAGAATAACAAGATAACAAGATTTGATGGCCCTGTGAGGAGGGTATGTTCATTGACCAAGACTTTCAAGCCTGAACAAATACTCTATTAATTCATTTTAAGAATATAACAGCCTGCCATTCCTGAATGATTTTTTGGGGGCACAGTTCTTTGTTCCAGCAGAAGTGCTTGAATAGTGATTACTGGGTATATTATTATAATTCACATACTCATTTTGTGCTTTAGAATATCAAAATGTTGTTTGACTAAGCAACTTGTCTCCTATTGGTTTTATTGCAAGGGGGAGGAAGACAGTACATTACAGAGTTTTTATAATAAAAAGGCTCCATTTGATTTCTGAACATCACTTTTGCAAGTATTAATAAAACCTAAAGGCATGTTTGTTCCTAACTATTTTATGCCATAACTTCCCACATTTAAATGAATAAGCATGTTGGGAATGAAAGCACTATTGGATTTAGTCATATTACACACCCAAAAGAAAAAAAGGGGGGGGGGAATAATTTCTTTTTTTTTTTTAAGCGTTGTGATTTGTTTGCATAATTCCTTAGGGAGCAAAAGAGAAGAAAGGGATTGAAAAACTGTACATAATAAGAAGTAAAAAGCACAGCATAATAGGCTTTCTAAAAACCCTCCATGTTTGTAGATGCAATTTTGTAGCTATGTTAAATTATAGATGCAATTGCTTACATTCAAAATGCCAGAAATCTTTTTGTAATTTCATTGGAGGGGGAGAGGATAGATGGGTTAGAGTAGGGTAGGGCATTTGTAAAAAATGAAGATACTATTATAAAAAGAGTTTTGCAAAGCAAATAGGATACTCCATATGCATAGTTAAATAAAAGAGCAAGGAAATATTGTAATTGGATGAAGAAATAAATTACAATGTTGTTTTTTTTTAGCTCCTGCCCCAATGCAAATGTCTCTTATTATTTACTTCTATTTTCTATTCCCAATAAACAGATCAATGGGCATTATTGTTTAGCATGCCTTCTAGGTATACAACAGAGGTGGGTTCCTCCCGG
This sequence comes from Thamnophis elegans, assembly GCF_009769535.1. Taxonomy (NCBI): domain Eukaryota; kingdom Metazoa; phylum Chordata; class Lepidosauria; order Squamata; family Natricidae; genus Thamnophis; species Thamnophis elegans. The sequence goes on along the minus strand of NC_045551.1, from coordinate 16,407,309 downwards.
TCCTGTCCAGTACACCAGAAGAGGTAGTGAAAATCTGGCGTACCGGACCGGTAGTAATGGTTGCTTGGCCATGCACCTGAACCCCCGTCAGAAGCTCTTTTTTTTAAAGCCCTTTTCCCTGTTGGTTCAGGCAAGGGAAAAGAGGTTTTAAAAACTAAAAGAGAGGTGGCGGGAGAGGGAGGAATGAGTGGAAGGGAGAAAGAAAAAGAAATAAAAAGAAAGAAGGATTTTCACTTTTTAACTGGGATTCACCAAAGTAGGGGAAAAAATGCTGTTGCTTTAAATCAGAACTGAGCATGCCTGACTGTGGAATTCTGGGAGTTGAAGTCCACAAGTCTTAATGCTGCAAACTTTAAATTGAAACCTGCTTTAAATTGAAAAGGGAAGTTTGCAAAGTGACATTCAGCAGTTTGTTTCTGGGTCAACTGAATAACAAACTGGATAAAAGGTAGGATTCTTATTTGGTTCTATATTTTTGAAGTTTTTGGGGTTTGTGCAATATGGGCTTTGTGTTTCTAAAAGGGTTTGGATCATTCCCTGCTTGTAAATGGAGCGAAACTTTCTATAGGCTCATTATCTCATTATCTATCTGGCAGGCTTATGGAATGAGGCTTTCTGGGAGTAATATTTTATTTGGGGGCGGGGTTGGTTGCTTCCCACAGAGGGAAGGGAGGGAGAAAGAAAGAAAGAAAGAAAGAAAGAAAGAAAGAAAGAAAGAAAGAAAAACAACAAGCAATTTAGGGCTAGAAGGCTACTCAGCAGCCATCTAATCCAACCCCCTGCTGCAGTAAGAAACCTTACATTGTCTGGATTATTTTCGTGCCTCTAACAGAGAGGAAAATTTCCAGAAAGGAGAAGGAGTTCACTTGGACAAGGCTGTGATGTAGAGGAAGGCAGAGATAGTCCTTGACTTATAACTACAATTGAACCCAAAATTTTGGTTGCTAAGCAAGAGCATTGTTAAGTGAGCTTCACCACATTTTACCCAATCCATGACATCTCCTGGTGAGTGACATCAAGTTGACCACACCCACTCAGTCACATGACTGCCAAGCCATGCCCACAAAATAGGCCACATCCACAGAGTAGGTAGTAAAAAAAATTGAAACCCACCACTGGTATACACAACCAAAGCAGGTTTTTTTTTAGAAATTTCACATTTTTGCATATTTATCATACACGATAGGGTAAAGATGAGTTTATTGAAAAGGCTAGAAAATGATATAATATCTATCATACCAGGTAATTATCATTCATATGAAAATTTTAATGACATAAGATAAAGTAGATACATCTGTATCAGGGGTGGGTTCCTGCTGGTTCTAACCGGTTCTATAGAAGAGGTTCCACAAATCTACCATGCCGGTTAGAACCGGTTCCAGCTCCCTCCCCGTCTGTCTGTACCACACTAGCCCCACCCGCTGCTCACTGATTGGCTGACTCACCAATTACCCCGCCCACCTCTAAGAGCCCTATCTAAACCCACTTACCTTTTTTTCTGCTTGGCTCTCTTTTGCTGCTTGCCGAGGAGGTAAGTAAGCTGCAACTAAGCGTGGGGCAGGGGGTGGGTGGCGGCAGGCCAGCTGGAGCGTCCTGCCATGGCCCTGCACTATAAGTGAATCCAGTGACCTTTTGCGGCCTTGCAAGGATACCGGGCTTGCTTATAGCGCAGGGCCACAGGGCTGCCAGCAAGCATGGGCGCTGGGGTGGGGACGGTGGCAGCAGCTTATGCAGTGTGGCTGGCATCTTTGGCAAGTTTGAGGACCTTGCAAGACTTTTGCAAGGTCCCTGGACTTGCCTAAGATGCCTGGCCGCCAGCAAGCACGGTCATGGGGCTGGGGACAGTGCCAGTAGCTTGCGCGGCATGGACTGACCACCAGCAAAGGACCTCCCCGGACTGGCCCAGCAAAGCACAGGGCAGCAGGGCAGTGGTGGCCTGTGTGGCGCTGCGCGGCCTGGCTACCAGCAAAAGACCTCCCCAGACTTGGCAAGCAACGCCCTGCCCGCCGCCCAGCAACACGCCCCTGTCGCCTCCTCCTTGGTGGATGGGCCAGGCAGGGGTGTGGGCATGGCCCAGGAGAGGGCAGTCAACGGGGGTGCTGTCCAGCCAGCTCTCCCTCAGCAGCAGCAGCAGTGGGTTCCATGATATTGCCTTCAAGATGAGAAGTGGGTACCCACCCAGCCAGCACTCGGCGGACAAGGTTTCAGGGACTTCTGCCCCTTGTGATGCGCTTTGCAGCCGCTGGAGCATTGCACAGACCACTTTGGGGTGCTGGAAGGAATCCCCCCTGGCCAGGTTGCCCAAAGAGGTCTGTGCAGGGCTCCGGCGGCTGCAAAGTACGGCACAAGGGGCAGAAGTCCCCAAACCCAGTGGGGCAATGGCAGCTCCAGCAGTAGCAGTAGTTTCCCTCTTCCTCTGCCCAGTTCACCGCCCCCTCCTTTGCCTAGGCTCCCCACTGGGTTCATGGACCTCTGCCCCTCCTAATGCACTTTGCAGCTTCTGGAGCCCCGCACGGACCTCTTCAGGTTGCTGGCTGGGCAAACTGGTTCTGGGGATTCCCCCCTCCAAATACCGCCTGCCCGCCTCTCCAGATCTTGCGGCTTTTTCAGGGGTTTCTTTTTTAAAAATGCCTCTCCAGACTATCTTGAAAACCTGTGAGGTTGCTTTGGGAGGGGGCAGACAGGTAGCATTTCTTCCTGCCCCCCTCCCTGGGCGCCTGCAGCCTAAGAGCTTGCAGTCTTAAAGCAAGCCTTTGCACAGTAAAGAAAATCTTCTCACGAGCGAGAGAAGTTCTTAATTGCCTTTACTATGTAAGTTGCTGCAGGCTCCGAGGCTGCAAGTACCCAAGGATGTGGGGGGGATGCTGCCCATCTACCCCCTCCCAAAGCAATCTCGCAGTTTTCAAGATTGTCTGCAGAGGTGTTTTATTTTAAGAAAATTGTCTTTTTGGGGGGAGGGGGAACGGGCTGCGTACAGAGGAGCCAGCAACCGGGGTGCCTGAAGCAACGCCAGCCAGCATGTCCCATAAGAAGAACCCCAAGGGTTCCAAAAGTGCCTGGGCTCCGGGATATCCTGTGCTGCGCCTGCCACCACTGCCGCCACCTCCGCCTCCGCTCCCAAACAGAACTGTCAGCCACGAGCAGGTGCCTGAAGCTGCTGCTTGCAGGCATTCACGGCTGCAGATAGACTGCACCTGTAGCTTGGAAGCTCTTCACCCTGTGAGGGCTCCACTTCAGCACTCCCTTTCCCAGCCATCTCCACCTTTGGCGCTGCCAGTTTGCCCCCTTGAACATCCTTACATCCAGTGGTCTTTCCCACCCAGTTGTGTTTTCCCAGCCCAGGACCCTTTTAGGAGAAAAGAATGAGCTGAGAATGACTCGCACCTATGTGCGAGGGGAACCTTTATGTCTCAAAGGTGCTTTTTCCAAAAGGCAACTGAATTATTTTTTCCTTGAGGAAGAAGAACAAAACATTTCACTTCTCATCCAAGAAGCTTCATCAGTTGTGATGGCGGTGTGTGTGTGTGTGTGTTGGGGAGGAAGGCTAGGTACTAGTTGGTACTGGATGGTAGGGGAAAGATAGGTTCTGACCAGATTTGGGTGGGGATGGGGGTGGGTGGGGGAAGGGAAGGATTGTTTTTTTTTTTTAGTTATCTGGGTGTTCTCTCTCTCTCTCTCTCTCTCTCTCTCTCTCTCTCTCTCTCTCTCTCTCTCTCTCTCTCTCTCTGAGAGCTGTTGAAGCCACTTGGGGGTTGATCTGTGCCCTCAGGATCTCCTGAATCAAATTGTGGAATCTTCTTGGAACTGCTACAAAGGGTGCATTGTAGACTAGACATAGGTGGTGTCTTATTCCTCCCCCTCTGTTGAGAGAGGGCTGGAGAGACCTGGTCTGTCCCGATCTTTTGAAGCTGGTGGGGTGGGCTGTGGATAAAAGTCAAAACCTGAGTTTGATGCTGACCTAAAGGTTTTTGTTGGAATCCTGGTTTAAGTTTTGGAAAAAGACTTAATACACCCTAAACTTGTGACTGTTTCATCAAACCTTAGCATGATTTAGAAAGAAAGAAAGAAAGAAAGAAAGAGAAAGAAAGAGAGAGAAAGAAAGAAGGAAGGAAGGAGGGAGGGAGGGAGAGGAGAAAGAAAGAAAGTGGGAGAGATAAATACAAGAAAGAAAGGAAGGAAGGAATGGAGGGAGGGAGAGGGAGAGAAAAAGAGAGAGAAAGGGAGAGAAAAAGAAGGAAAGAGAAAGAAAGGAAGGAAGAGAACTTACAACCACAATTGAGTCTAAAACTTTGGTTACTAAGCAAGAGCGTCATCAAATGAGTTCATCACATTTTCCAAGTTGGCCACTCCCACCTGGTCACATGACCACCAAGCCACTTCCACAAAACAGGCCACACATACAGAATAGGTTCTAAAAATTTTTGAAACCCCACCACTGATCTGTTTGATAAATTGTTCACTGACTAGAGAAAGAATCAGAGGAAAAATTAGTTCATCTTGGAAAATTGGGCTGTCTCCTATTTAAAAAAGATTCACCTAGAAATTTGATCAGTGAGAACCACAATACATCAAATCGACCTAGTGGTATTTGATATATTTTTGCTTGATTTGATATATCCTTTAAAAAAACTCATAAGTTGTACAAGTTTTCTGTAAAAAACAAATTCTAGGTAGAGAAAAATCCAGTAGCACATACATAGCTGATGTGGCTTGTTTAGTTTTGGTTTAGTCTTTTATGTAAATCCAGCCATTTTGTGGTGGTTAAACATGGGTTATGATTTTAAAAAATGACTTGATGGCACAATCAATCAATCAATGAACCCAACAAGAATTTGTGGTGGTTTGATCTTTCTTTATTCCTTTATAAAAAGCTTATTTTCTGCTATTTTCTGCAAATTTTCTAATTTTCAAAGGACACCAGCAAAGTTGATATAACTTGTCACGCCAAAGCAAAGCAGTCTCCTCCAGTTGACTAAATGAGATGGCTGGAGGTGAATTTGGTTAAATTACTGTTGAAAAATTAGGAATTTTTCTTTTAGATCCCCAGATGGTGAGGAGACCTTTTCCATGTACTTCAGTTCTTTGAAGACAAAGCAGAATATATATATATATATATATATATATATATATATATATATATATATATATATATATATATATATATATATATATATATATGTCATAGAAAAAAATAACAGTTTAAGTTAGCATTAATCAAATATTGACAGTTTCTTTCCACAAATATTGCCTTTATAAAACTCACATTAACTCTCTTCTTTTTCTTTTAGAGTCAATGAAAAATTATCCCCTCACTCAGTTTATGTATAATTAGTTAAATGACATGTTTTTATTTAAAATGTATAATTTAGAGATTAAAACTTATTCTTTATTTCTATTCATTTTCAAAAGAAATAAACTGGTATATTTTTATTTCATTTTTATGTTATAACATTTGCTTAATTATTTTTCCATTATTACATTCAATCAATTAGTAACTCCATTTTATTGTCATATTTAGAAACAAAACCCTTATCTTAGTTTTATATTCTCCCACATAAAAATTTCTGGTTGTCTGATTTTTTCCTAGTAAGTCTTTTGTCCCACTTCTCTGCTCCTGCCCTCTCCCTTCTCTTTGCTTCGGCACATCCACTCTCCCCAACTTTCCCCAAGTCACCACCAAAAGGATGTTTTTTATTTCTCTTTGTTGGGGCAAAACCTCCCTCTTCAATATTCCTTATGTCCCTAACAACATCAACATCTTTTGTCTGCCTTTTGTTTCCCTCCATTTCTACTCCTTCATTATCTTGTTCCCCTTGCCCCCCTTCTTTGAATTCTTCTTTAGATATCTGCTTCTCTCAGTTCAGAATTCTATTTAGGCTTGATTTTAATTATTTATGCATATTTTTTATAATATCACATAGTTTTTCAAATTCCCAGCTTTCCATAACGTCCTGTTCCAAAGTTAGAATTAGCTATATAGTTATTTCAGAGTTCTGGTCCACCATAAGTTTTTCCACTTCCACTGCTATAGAGGAGAACAATGGGAGCCATCTTGGTCTTTTGTTCTTCCTTAATATCTAGTTCCAAGATTGCAGTTAGTTATACAAAGTCTTATTTTGAGGCTCTGATCCACCTTAAGTTTTAGCTACTGTGGGACCGGAAGTGAAACCGGGGCCATCTTAATCTTTTGCAGTAAAATAAAAAGACGAAGGGGGGAAGAAAAAAAAAAACTAGCATTTTTCAGTTCTTATCTCTGTAATAATTCTTCCCCCGTCACCTTCCATCTCCATTCAGCCACAGCTGCTTAAAACAGATCAATTAGAACAAACTTATTAAGAGCTAGATTCGGGTAGGTGTCTCTTTTGCCTCCTGCTCTTGCAACTTCTGATTTATGGTAGTTGGTTAATTAAAACTTCCCACACAGTCAAGATTAGATTATCTGTTATCAGTGAAAAAGAGATCAAAATATTTAGTTTCTATTTGATATCCGAGATCAGATTAGAGTTTATATTCAGTGGGTTCAGAAGAAAAACGTGCTTTTTTCTTGATTATTTTAGCTGGAAGGAATTCAAACAAAGTAAAAATATTGGTTTTGTTTAAGATCCAAAACCAAATTTAATGTTATAATTATGTGAGTTTGTAACTGCTCTGCTTTCTGTTCTTCTGTTCAAAAGTGCAGACAAAGAACTTCGGGGGGGGGATGGTGTTACAATCCTCTACCTTCCTTTGTTCTTTTTCTTTTAGGAGAAAAAAAGTCCCGATCTGACTTTCAGTATTATTTATGTTCTCAAAATTTCTTTGCCTTTTCTAGGTTTAATTTATAGTTGTTGGTTAGTTAAATTCTCTTACCAGGTCTTTTTTCTCTCCTGGTCTCTGCCTGTTCCAAACTTATTTTGACAAAAAGGTCAGCATCTTGTCAGCCATGAAAGCTGCCACCCCAACTCTGATTCATTGGCAAATCTCTAACCCATGAGAGATCTGTTGCTTCTCTCAGGGTCTGATGAGACGCTGCCCTTCTTCACTCCCATCTCCAGTGGGGGTTCTGATTCAAAAGAATCTTCAGAGATGGTTTGTCAGACAGGGTTCATGTGAGACTTTTAGGAGTTCACATCTCCCATGTCTGTCCAGCTGGAGAATTTCCTGTCCATACCAGACCCTTCTTATGGCACTCACCATAGCCTAAGTACCACAATGGCCTTTGGCGTATAGCCAATGGCCATTGAGTCATAAGAGGTGGCATGGGGCTATGGGTCTGCCATCTGAGACCTGCCAAAATCTCTCTCTGTATACTGCCTCAAACGTCTTCTCCCAATGTTCTCTTTCCCCTTCCTCTATCTTTGTATCCACCCTTAAGGTTGGAGCCATTGTTTGGACTGGGAAAGGCTGGGTGGCAATCTACTTTGCAGCTAGGTCTGCATATTGGTTGTCCTTGGTGATTTCTGTTTTGTCTTTTTTGTGTGCTCTACAATGAACGATGACTACTGCCGAAGGTAGCTGAATAGCCAGCAATAATTTGGAAACTAATTTTGCATGGGCGATGGGCTGTCTCGCTGAAGTTAAAAATCCCTGTTGGCCCTGGTAGCATGGCAAATTCCAAACTCATATCTGGAGTCTGTGTAAACATTGGTAGATCAGTCCCTCGCTGTCTCACAGGCTTGAATTAGAGCCATGAGTTCAGCCACCTGAGCGCTATAAGAGGAGGGAAATGGTGCCACCCATATTATCTCATAGAGAGAGACCACAGCTACTCCTGTTACTCTCCTCCCTTCATGTATGTATGAGGATCCATCTGTATAGAGTTCAAGATCAGGATTTTGTAGTGGGACATCAGTTAGATCGGGTTGGGATAGTTCAGTGTCTTGGATTAGGTGTATGTAATAGTGTAGGTTATCCCCTGATGGTTCTGCTGGCAATAAGGTGGCAGGGTTTAAGGTCATATATCTCTCAAAGAAAATGTGGTCTGATTTAAGCTCTGCCTCATACTGTGCTAAGCACTGTTGCATAAAGGCCTGAGTTTGTTACTTTAAGAGGATTGCAAACACACTGTAGGGGACCTTCAAGACAAGGGGTCACCCCAAAACTAAATCTCTTGATTGTTTTACAATTTCTACCATGACAATTACAGCTCTTAGGCAGGAGACTGTTTCTCTAGCCACTGGGTCTAATTGAACTGAATGATAGGCTACCAGGTAGAGTGAGGAGCCAAATTGCTGTGCTAAGACACCTGATCCCTCTCCCTGTTCCTCATGTATAAACAAGAAAAAGGGTTTCTAGTAATTAGGCAGACCAAGGGCTGGTGCTGAAACTAGTATTTGCTTTATCTTTTCCAAAGTTAAAGTTAGTGGTCTGGTCCAGGTGACAGAGTCTGGCATATCTTTAGTGGTCATCTGGATCAGGGGTTTGGCTAATTGCCCAAAGGAGGGAATCCATGGGCAGTATCCCAGTACCCCCAGTAGGATGTGCACTTGTCCCTTTATGCGCAGGGGCTTCATTACTAAAATAGTTTCAATTCTCCCTCGGGTTAATTTCCATATTCCGAGAGCAATGACATAATCTAGATATGTGACCTCTTGTAAGTATTGTAATTTTGAAGGAGATGTCTTATGCCCCCTCTGAGCTAAGGATAGGAGCAGGTGATAGGTATCAGCCTTACAAGTTTGTTCAGTGTATGATGCCAATAAAAGATCATCCACATATTGGATCAAAGTTGACCCCCTGGGAGGGAGATAGAGGAGAGGTCTTCCCACTTTCCCAAGCAGAGAGTAGGGGACTCAGTATATCCTTGTAGCACATGAATTTATTGTTGGTCCTCCCAGATGAAAGCAAACAAGTACTGGGATGACCGGTCTACCGGGATACTAAATACAGATCTATAATCATGAAATATGTGGCTGAGGCTGGAACTTTGGTGATTATTGTGGCTGGGTTTTGTGCTGCACGAGTTATCATGTGGTTATTTATGAACCTCAAGTCATTCACAAATCTAAAAATGGGATTTCCCTCCTGGTCCACCTGTGATTTCTCAACTGGAAAAATGGGGGTATTGCAGAGGAGGTGCATTTGCGAAGAACACACACACACACCAGCTCAAAGTATGTCTTTATTAATTTTCTTATGGGTTTGATTGCCTCCACTGGGATTGTGAACTGAGGAATGCAGAGAGGTGATCCTTCCTTCACCAGAATTTTAACCAGGGTAGCTTCTTTTAGTAATCCAACCTCAGAAGCATCCCAACCCCATGGAGAAGAGGGCAAATTCCTCTGGTCCTCATGTAGTTTTTATTTTTCCCTCACTAAGAGCTGCATATGCTTAGCAGGAATGTCCAGTGTTAACTCTGCTTTGTTATATTTTATCGTGGCTCCCATTTTGCATAGTAAGTCTCTGCCCATGAGAGACAATGGAGACTGGGTGTCAGCTGCGACTTCATTTAATAATCAGGAAAGAAACCACTCAACTCCATTTGTTTGAAATCAAGTGTACTTTTACTAATTATAAACGAACAGTAGCAAAGCTAAGCTGAAACTGGTTAATTAGGCATGAAAGTAAAGAATATCATGTATAATTCAATCCCCTCCCTTTGGCACCCCAGTCCATAGTCCAATTGTAATGCACCCAACTGTCAAGTGGGAGATAACTTCAAAAGACATCACCAGGATGGAATGCTGGACAGTTAACCTTAGCAGGAAACTCCCTTCCTCCACATGTGCAGTAAGATGGTCAGGTCAGCGTCTAGAATCTTCCTCCAGCACATCATGATTCCCCTCCCAAATACCATGCCCCCCCTCCCCGTTACAATGGCAGCTGAAGCAGCAGCAAAGCAGAGGCTGACACTGGGGAAGATGGTGAAAATGTAATCTAAGGAGAAGGTGCCAATCTCCACTTCATTTCATTGGTGAATTCTACAGGGATGATTTTTCCACCAACTCCAATAATGTTGTCTCGAGCCCCTAGTACCACTGAGCCCTTGAGGGAAGTGTGGTGATGAGAGATGATGTTGCTCTGGTATCTGTTAAGCACTCCTATTCTCTCCCACTGATTGTAACTGTGATCATGGGCCAGTCCTCAGGAGAATGGTGAGGACATTAAAGGTGGCCCAGAACTCCGTATTTTCCTTTTCTAGTCACAGAGTTTGTGGGTCATTTCCTCTGTCTGATTTCCACTGGGACTTCTTACATTCCCCCTTTCCCTTAGCTGGAAAGGGTTTTCTTTTGGGAAAGGGGCTCTGGATGGGTCACTCTAGTATCGGTGGTGGGAGGAACCCTGTCTGCAATACTGTCTTAAATGCCCTTCCTCACCACATCTATGGCAATGCTGAAACATATCCTGGGGCCATCCCTCTTTCTCACACTGCCGGCATCTCTGCCAATTATCAAAGGACTGGTGGTTTATTTGTCTAGTGTTGTTGTGCATAGCTGCAAAAGGTCCTCTTTTCTCTCTGCTCTCCTCCTTTTATCTCTTTCTTTTTTCTGTTTCCTTTCTTTCTTTTTCTTCCTCCTTCAGTTTTTCTCTCTGGTCATAAATGAAGTTTGCAATCCTGCACCGTGACCTGACAAAAGGGCGAACGACAAAACCACGCCAATTAAACCACGTCGCTAAAACCATGACGTTATCAACGCGCCGACAACAATGCGGCGACAACAGCGCAGAGACAGAAGGGCGATTTCAGTCGACAGAGGGGCGATTTAAGTTAAGGTAAGGTTTAGGTTTAGGGTTAGGTTTAGGGTTAGGTTTAGGGTTAGGTTTAGGGTTAGGTTAGGGTTAGGGTTAGGGTTAGGGTTAGGGTTAGGGTTAGGTTTAGGGTTAGGGTTAGGGTTAGGGTTAGGGTTAGGGTTAGGGGTAGGGTAGGAGGTGTAGGGTTAGGGTT